>NC_052396.1:17752130-18052130 GCF_009389715.1 Phoenix dactylifera | reverse complement strand
TCAATACACACTATCTACCTGTTGATTGGCATGTCAAGTATATGTATCTGAATTTTCTGATGCAACTATTCCTTATCTATCTATCTATATAGCCAGTTCATAATTTTTTGATTAGGTTAATCAGTCTGGGCTAGGATTCACTAGCCAGAAGTTGCACCCATCCTTGTTGAAGGCCAATATTGATACGTATACCAACTTCAGCTTGAAGCAAGATATTGAAACTTACCATCCCGGAGCCAATCAGGTACTGTATGGTCTTCTCTATCTGCCTCATATCCAGTCTCCCACTCAAGTAGAGATACTTGTTAAGGATATCTCCATGACGGTTCTCCTCGGCCGACCACTTCCTCGTCCACCTGGCCCACGAGCTCAGGCTGGACCCCGTCTCGTCTCGAACGCCGTCGAATGTGTTGAAGGCGCTTTGATACGTTGGCAGGGCCTCTTCGGTGATCAAGTTGCCGACTAAGCACACGTAGTAGTCATGCATCCGGGATCTCCGCTGCCCGCTCCCTCATCTCCTTCACGCCGTGGAAGAAGCCTTCGGCTGAGGGATCCGGCAAGAAGTCCTGCGGTTGCCACGAGCTCTCGACGGGCTTCAGGAGTGTCAAGATGTTGTCCTCCACCCATTCCTCTAATGACTTGAAGATCTCCAGCTTTTCTGGATGCATGGAGTGAGTGACCTCCTTGATCTCTATTTTAAGGGCACTCAGCTGCTTCGCCATGTCATCGTTTATCTCCCTATCATGACAAAAAATATAGTACCTGTAACTATCGAGCCCATGCCTAATATGATGAATAGAAATAAAGGGAAGAATAGAGAAGAAAAGAAAATGCCATCGATGGATCCCTTATGGATCCATGTTGAAATCTAACATTAACACAGATGAAAATAATGAACAGCAATAGCAGCAGAAAAAAGGAGAAAGACAACTAATGATAATAATCTCAGATTTTTATCATTTGAGGGCCGGGTGGGGGTTGTGGGAAGGAATCTAAGAATTATTTATTAATCCATATTAATAAATAATTACCACACGTATGAAAAAAATAGTAGCAACATGTGCAGGTGACATGTACTGGCCAATTAGTCTGGTGCATCATCACAATCATAACCATCTGATCTTGTCTTCACTATTCAAGACGAGCAAACGTTTACCACCTACTTTTATTGTTCTAATCCTTTGCCAATCATTAATAAGATTATACTTCTACGCTTAGGCCCGTTTAGCAAAGCTTTTGGAGAGCTAGAAAATACTTTCTGGCCCTTAAAAAGTACTTTATAATGAAATAGGAGTGTTTGGTAGAAAAATTGGAAAGCTGTTTTAGCTTTGTGAGAAAGCTAAAATAGCTTTCTGGTTGAAGCTTCTCCGAAAAAATACTTTTAGGCCTCGTCAGAAAGCTGTTTTGAGCTATAATTTTTTTTTTTAGACCAAAATACCCATGATAAAATATAATAATTATAAAAAATGTCCCATACAAATTTTATACTATAAATATAATATTATATCATAATACATTGATATGTTATTTTAAATAATTTAATATTATATTATATTATTATGCTATAGCATACAATATTATATTACTATATTATAACAATATTATATTATATTACAATAATATTATATTATATCATATATTTATGTATTAATACATATTATATTTTATTTTGCTCTCTTGTATAATATTATGCAATGTCTTTTTTGGTTATTGTGTGATACCAAAAGTATTTTCCCAGTTTGTTTACCAAACACATATTAAAGTTTCACGGTATTTTAGAAATATAGTTACCAAACAGTAAATAGCTTTTTATAAAAGCTCTATTTCAAAAAGCTCTACTTCAAAAAGCTCTACTGCCCATAGCTCTGCCAAACGGAGTCTTAGTCGCTGCCAGATTTTTCTGTATATAATCAACAAAATTATGGAGGAAAGGAAATTGCAACAGAAACAAATGGTAAAATAAAAGGATCCTTTTTCAGATAATGAAAATTTAGGGAGCTAACCTGCGCTTGGAAGGTGGGGAGAGGGTCATGAGGATCGTTGAATATTTTGTTTTGCGAGCCCCAAAACGCAGAGAGGAGGAGAAACAAGAAGGGTTATACGGTGGGAAAAAGAGCCTCAGTGCCATCTTCTTTGAGCAGGAGGAGAAGTGTAGATGAGGATACCACATAGCAATAAGGTGCCTTATTTATAGAGGCACTAGCAGGGTAGTTGGCACAGCAACATATCTGGCACAGCGATTTAGAAATTTTGAAAAAAAAAAAAGGTAGTTGGCCGGCACATTGAGTGCAGGGGCGGTCCAATGCATTTGGGGGCCAAAGACGAACAATGATGAAATTTTTTTAATAACTATAAAATATTTTTAAAATTTTATTTAAAAATAATTTGTCTAGCTTTTTGAGATGCAAAATTACCAATCAAATTTTTGCACTTAAGATTTATTAAAATACTATTTTAGGCATTAGATACTCCAAGAGAAGATGTAGCATTAGCCACATTTTCCATACCTCGGTGTTGCTCTGTGTTGCCCCATGGCAGACCAAAATGATCGGCATATTGGTTTTTCTTCCTCTAGAACTTCCAAGAGCAATGGGAGAATTTGGAGTCTGCAATAGCATAAAATTCGTGCATTATTACCTTTGCACAAGCTTACTAAGATGATGAGAATATGAGTAAGACAGATCAAGGATTTACTAATGTATTGTTACGAAAGTAACGTAACAATGCAAAAAAATCAAAGCATGTTACTAGATAGGCTAGCAGTCTGGTTGGCCAAAAAGCTAGGAATAACAAAGACTATAAAAAAGAAGGATAGAGAATAGCTTCGAGGAAAAGAAGAATAATGGTGTCTAGTTCAATTTACTTATATTCTTAATTTAAAAGAATTAAGAATACATAAAAAAAATCCTCCTAGCAAATATTAGTGGTAATTTTGGTATTATATGGCCACTGATCTTAGATTTCAATAGCATACCAAATATCTTACTCATAAATATTCAAAAATCTTTAATTATCGGAACATGACATATCAAACGTAGTGATCTTAAATTACTGAAGATGAAATTATCTTAGGATAAAGATCACTAGTGATCTTAGATTACCACAGTAATCCTATTTGGTCACCAAACACCACCTTTGTGGTAGTGATGTGATTGTCTGTGCTACTCAACTCTTGCTATATTTTTTTATGCAGCTGGGGAAAGGAATCCTTCCCCCTAACTTAATAACTACAAAATAAAGGATACAAAAGATACAAGGAGAAATAAGGCAATAGAGCCTAAAGGGTTGCAAAGAATTAGATTTGTCTTCAATCTAGAGTATGACATTTACGTTGCAGAGTTCTGTATCACTGTGGATAGCTGCCACATCATCTATCTGGGAGACGGACGACTCTCATTTGCCCTGAAAGCATATCTAGGCACCGTATATCATACCTACAAAAAGTTTCAAGGCATGTTCCTAAGATAAATGAGAGCTGCCGATCTTCGAGAAGGATGATGTGGTGGTTATCCATGATGGTACAGCAGTCCGCAGTACAAAAGCCGCACCCTAGATCCCATTCCGCAAAGATTAGTCCACAACTGAAAGTTAGGCAATTCTCTCGAAAGCATGGAATAGATTGTTGACTTCTTTTGCAATAACATTCTATAGTTTCTTTCTGACCACACCAACCAACCAAAAGTTAGTAATAGTTGGTCCCAAGCTTTGCACAAGGACGGTGAATTTTCTTGAGATGTCAGGAAAGTTAAATGGGTTTGCCTCCTACTTTAATGGTTACATAACGTGTTCATGAAGAATTACTTCTTTTAGCAGGTAGTGCATGTAGAAGAGGAGGAGAAGACTTTACTTCGTTCATATATAAATGAAGTTAGCAAAAAGATTCAACAATATTCTCATCATCAAATTGTTTTCTTAATATGAATACTACTTGTTACCACTACCTAATATTTTATTCGTCAACATTTAAATTTTCACCTCAATATAGCTAGTCTATTTGGTTCATCCGCATGCAGACTAGGTTCGGGGACATCAACCGTAGTTACCATTGCCTTTGCAAGAGAATACATAATTACCAGTGAATTTTTCTGCAAGCTACCTGACCGTCCCAAAAGTTTCCTCTAATTTATCGACAACGACCATGATGAAACATCGATGAGAGCACAATTTTGATCTTTCTAGCCTCTTGAGTGTAGTAATATAGCTAGCTTCCCACCATGGTTAAAGACAGATATATCTCTCTCTCCCTTCAAATTCGTTGACCTTCTTCAGTCTTCAGCTTTCTTAGGCTTTCAGGTCTCAGCTGCCACCAATTGAACTCAACAAACTCTTAAATGCCATCAGTTATGAGAAGTCAAGATACTTCACTATTCCCACCTATCATGGCTTTCAATAACCTATCCGTCTCCCTTAATGATGGCATGCAAGATTTTGACATCTCTTGTTATGTCTAGGTTTGAATCTGGGGCTTGTCAGCCATGAGACGTCCCTTTTAGGCCACGTCCAATCTTTAAAACTGGACAGGCAGGCCACGCTTTCCTCTCCTCTGCACTAAATGTTAGAAATATTATATAGATTGTAATATGATGGTAATTTAATTTATAGGTTTGAATGGTTACGTCTACAATAATATAGTAAGAAGTTGTATTGAATTAAAAATCCTCAAAGTAGTTATAACTTTATATAGTTACAACTACAAATAGATAACCACCTATTTGAATTTAAATCAAACACCTCTTCAAAAACATTACAGCTAGAAAAGGCAGTTATTTACAATCATTCAAACTCTATAAATAGGAGTGGAGGCTTTAAGGAAAAAAATATATATATTTATTGTTTTTTAAACCTCTCAGTTTTAATATACGGTTTGGTGAGAGTTCTACAGAAAATCTTCAGAATTGCTATCTACAAATTTGTGACTTTATTGTATCCTAGAGGCACTACAGGAAAAGTCGGTTTTACTGACGCTTTTCTGCCGACGCTTTTTACAAGCGTCGGCAATTTTTGGTCTAGCATCAAAATTTGCCGACGCTTGTAAAAAGCGTCGGCAATAGACGACGCTAATAAGCGTCGGTGTAGTCACCGGCCTAAGACGACGCTAAAAAGCGTCGTCGGAGCCTATTTTGACGCTAATATGATCTCCTCTCTCTCCGTCGAAGCGCTTTCAAAAGGTGATCCCCCCTCCCTAACCCCCTCCAGATTCAAGAAGCAAAACAGCTCCGGCGATGATGTCTTCGCCCACCTCTTCGCCGCTTCCTTGGATCCCGACTCCGCCCCTCTTTCCCCCGAACCGTAGATCCTCAAGTCCTGCCTCGTCGCCGGCGAGACCCTCTACGGCCTCTTCCTCCTGAGCTCCTCCCCGACCCTCGTCGAGATCGCCGGCATCACCGGCTACGACTACGTGGTTGTCGACATGGAGGATGGCTCTGAAGGCATCGCGGAGGCCCTCCCCTACCTCCAAGCTCTCCGCCGCTTAACTGCCGACGCTAGGAGAAAGCGTCGGCAAATTCTGCTCCCGCGCCCAATTTTTCCGACGCTTTTTAGGAGCGTCGGTAATTTGAAGCAGCGAACGATGCTTAAAAGCGTCGTCGTGGACCTAAGACCAAACGACACTTTAACACGTCATTCTTTTGTCCTAAGACGACGCGTATAAGCGTGGTTAAATGAAACGCTAATATGACGCTTATAAGCGTCGCCGAAGCCCGCTTAAAACCCAGCGGCCGACCCCGAGCCCGCATACTTGCCCTAACTACTCCCGAGCACCCTCATCTTCCTCGTCTCCGGCACTGCCTTAGCCCCCCTCTTCCTCCTCTCGGGCGCGGACCGTCCGACTCCTGCCTCCTCTCCTCCTCCCTCCTCTCCGGCGTCAACTGACCGACCCCAACCCGCTCCGCCCGAGGTAGTTTTCTCCTCCTCCCTCCTCTCCCACCGTCTCGCTTGTTCTCCTCCTTCTCCTCCTCCTCTTCTTCGAGTGTTCGTGGGTTTTTTTCTTTCTTTAATTTGTTCTCTTGCCCTCAAGCCTTGATCGAGCTTCGCCTCCGCCCGAGGATCTTCCCCTCCTCCCTCCTCTCCGGCGTTGACCGACCGGCCCCAAGTCCCGATCGATTCAGGGCCGCCTCCGCCCGAGGATTTTTGCCTGCAACATATTATATTCCAGGTTTATAGATATTTCTAATTTTACTGTAGATGCCTCTGATTTCAGCTTCCAGCTTCCATTATTGATTTATTATTGATTATATATTGTTTTTAATCCATTCCAGCTTCCATTATTGATTTATTTCTCAAACAAAATCAATTATTTATTTACTGATTTCTTTTTTTTATAAAAAAATAGGCCGGACAGAAGGAAATGAGGATCAAATGATTGTTTGGATCTGATATCAAGAGTTAAAAATAACCCTACTAGAAAAAACCAGACACATGTAGATGCTAAATCACATTAATTAGGTTCAAACCACAAAGAAAACTTATGAGAAAATATATTAAAAATATCATTTTATTAAGTGGATTTCAAGGGTTCACGAAACCACAGCATGAGCCAGCATGACTTTAGTCCAGTAGTCTGCATCCCTCCGCTCAAACGAGAGGTTTAGGGTTCAAACCTCTGTGGTGGCATTACCAATGTATTCTCAAAAAATGAGGCCATAGCATGATGTGTTTCTACAATACGGTATGATAAATGTCAATACTTCACCATTCTAGCTTACCCACTCAACAAGGCTCTCATCACCCAAAGGCTGTGATGAGTCAACAGGTTTTCGTCCGGTAATAAGCTCAAGGAGCACAACCCCAAAAGAATAAACATCAGATTTCTCAGTCAACTTGCCAGTCGATGCATACTCTGGAGCCAAATACCTGCAAGGACAAAATAAGTTCAGTTTGTCTTAAGCCAAAAGCATCATAAAATTCAGATGAAACCTTTATGGAATATTTTTTATAAAGATTAGCGCCTCAATTTCAAACTTAAGAGGGATATTATCTGCCATGCTTTGGCATGGCTTCACCTTCCATATTTACCAACTGACTTATAAGATCGTGATAAAATTATTTGAATAGCTTCAGTAGCTGGGCAACCCTTGTTCCTAGATGAATGGACATAAAATATAAGCAAGACTGGTTTTGCCCAGGTTTGTGTTTAGAGTGATATTACTAAGTAAAAAAGGATTTGTCCTGAGACCAATGTTAAACTACACCATTGCAGTCTAATCCTAAATCACTTTGTCTTCTTTTATAGCCATCCACTATACAAAGACTCTTAGGTTGAGAATGCTCTAACCTAGGGAGGAGAAGTACACAATACAACTCCTGCGAACCATAAAAGAGGTGTCTTGGCAACCAACTATTGGTTGGCGATCATGCAATTTCAGTGAGTAGGGCCCAAGTTGGAGTCAAGTACTGTAACCTCACAATATGATCTATAGATTTGCCACACTTACATTCTTGCCGAAGATCACACTCCTTCAAACAAAGAGAAAGAGAGTAAACTGTATAGATTCAGCACTCTAAATTTGGAGAAATCGCAACCATCTATACTTTCTTTCAAAGGCATTGCATGTGCCACTAACTAGTTTATCTATAAAGCTTTATGGATACAATCCATCGAACAAGTAAATAGTTGCTCCATATCATCTTCCCCTTTCATGATCTTGCACATCTATAACTAATGCACTTAAAAATCTAAATTTATTATATGTTTCAATAGCCATTGTTGCATTGGCCTTGTATCATTAATCATATAATATCAAAACTACCTATAATATATTATAGGTAGTTTTGATATTATATTATAACTAATGCACTAGTTTACCTGATTCTTTTGGTATTATGATGTATGATAGAACTCTTTGTTAATGATCTTTTTACTCAATCAATGATGCACTATACTTTGATATAGATTCATAAATTGTGATGACCATGAAATTATAAATGCCAACATATCAAGAGAGACAGCTACACTAACAATCTTATATTAAATATATTTTTTAACGAGGAATAATGACGTGGCTACTCCATCATCAATCTTTTTTTTCCAAAACTGGCCTTCTATTTAAGTTTGAAGGATGCAAATCACCCTAAATTAATTGTTTCATTGAGCATCAATTAAGGTAGGTAACTAGGAATAAAAGGTTGGTGGAGGCCACCTGCAATTCTAATTTGGTAAGGCTATATTATTGTGAGGTTATAGTAAGTGTCACATGCTTTTCTTCATGCAATTTATATGTAGGCCATCCTTCTAATTTTGTTTATCTTTTTTTATATGAACTGCAGTTCAATCGGTATTCTAATAGAATGGACAAAAGTTGGATAAATAAGTTGAGATCCAGTGACGAATATTTAGATGGAGTTCACAATTTCATTAAGTTTGCTTTTGAGAAATCTAATATGAACGGAAAGATTTTATGTTCATGTCAAAGATGTGTAAACGGTTCTGCTCTTGATCCAAAAATTGTTGAAGAACATTTGGTATGGAATGATTTTCTAAAGGGTTATACTAAATCGGTATTCCATGGAGAGTTCGCACCTTCATGTAACCAACCCTCCTATCTAGAAGACACTTTCAATTTTGGAACCAGTGACACGGAACAAAATTCTGTAGAAGAAGATGATATAAGGGGCTTACTTAGATATGCTCTTGGACATAGTATTAGAACTGTAGGAGAAGATGAGCGTACAGTTATTGATCAGTCCATGCATGTTGAGGAATCTATACATTCTGATGACATAGCTCATTATGATAACTTGGTGAAAGATTGTGATCAAGAACTGTATCCAAGTTGTAAGAATTTTACGAAGATTTCTTTTCTTCTGCATTTATTACATCTGAAATATTTGAATGGGTGGTCCAGCAAGTCTTTTACTATGTTTCTTCAATTATTAAAGGATGCATCTTCGGAAGGTGTTACTTTGCCATCATCTTCATATGAAGCCAAAAAACTAATAAAAGAGTTGGACCTTGGATACGAGAAGATACATAGTTGTCCGAATGACTGCATTTTATATCGTGGTAAAAATAGCAACCAAGAGTCATGCCGAATATGTGGAACTTCATGATGGGTAAAACCTAAAGAAGATGAGAATGATTCGTTGACTGAAGTGGATGCTGCACCGACTAAGAAAAAATCGACTAAAATTTTGAGGTATTTTCCTCTTATACCAAGATTAAAAAGGATGTTTGCATCATCGAAGATGACTTCCTCGATGAGATGGCATGACGAAGGCCATACAAAGGATGGAATGTTACGACACCCAGCGGATAATCCCACATAGAAAGCATTTGATGATAGGCATCCCGAATTTACTTCTGATATTCGCAGTGTTAGGCTAGGTTTAGCTACTGATGGATTTAATCCATTCCGAACGATGAACTCAACATACAACACTTGGCCGATTATTTTAATTCCATATAATTTGCCACCTTGGATGTGTATGAAACAGTCTTCAGTAATTCTGTCAATGGTTATTCCAGGTGACAAGTGCTCAGGTAATGATATTGATGTTTTTCTACAGCTTCTAATAGAGGAATTGAAACAAATATGGAAGGGTATTGATGCATTTGATGCTTTCGCTGGCCAAAATTTCAAATTGCGTGCAACTCTTATGTGGACTATCAATGATTTTTCTGCATATGCTAATTTATCTGGTTGGAGCATTAAGGGGCGTATTGCATGTCCTTCTTGTGGAGATTCAACCCATTCATATTGGTTAAAACATAGAGAAAAGTTCTGTTATATGGGCCATCCTCAGTGGTTAGAAGCAAACCATCCATTTCGATTTTAGAAAGACTTATTTGATGGTACCATAGAGTTGCGATCTGCCCCTATTCCACCAACTAAAACTGAAGTCTTTAGACAAATGCATGGCACCAATTATATACCGGGTAAGGTCTCCAAATGTTCAAAGAAGAGGGGAAGGGAGCATGTTGGCAGCACAATGAATGAAGGATTAATAGCAGAGGTTGAAGAGGATGCTGACAACTTTTTTGAGAATGAAGACAACGTATATGGTCAAAAAAATGATGATAGCTCATGGCAGCATCTACACAGAAACAACTATGGAAAAAAAAGAGCATTTACTTTGATTTACCTTATTGGAAGTATAATCTTCTTCGACATAACCTTGATGTGATGCATATAGAGAAGAACATTTGTGATAACCTGATTGGAACATTGTTAAATCTTGATGGAAAGACCAAAGATAACTTGAAAGCGTATCTTGATTTGAAAGATATGGGCATAAGACAAGAGCTTCATTCGACAGAGCTTGCCAATGATAAATTTTATACACCTCCTGCATGTTATATAATGTCTACTCATGAGAAAGATCTTTTTCTAATAGTTCTAAAAAATATGAAGGTTCCTGATGGGTACTCATCGAATATTTCACGATGCGTAAATCTCAAAGAGCGTAAACTTTCAAATCTTAAAAGTCACGATTGTCACATTTTGATGCAAGATATCTTTTCATTGGCTTTAAGATCGTCAACACCGAAACAAGTTTTCACAATTGTTTCTCAATTGTCATCATTCTTTAAGGCATTATGTTCCAAAGTTCTTGATCCTAAGGAGCTTGATTAATTGGAGTCTAATGTTACACTTACACTATGCCATATGGAAAAGATCTTTCCTCCTAGGTTTTTTACTATTATGGTTCATCTATTCATTCACTTAGCGGCGGAAGCTAAACTTGGTGGACCGGTTCACTACCGATGGATGTATCCTATTGAGAGGTGATTTTTCTAAACTCTAATGGCCAAATTTAATAATCAGTTCGAAAACGCTTCTTTTTCTGACTCTGCTCTACGAAAGGAAAAAGGGTGGAAGGCTTCTCTTTGTGAAATAATGGATCACAAAGCAAAGTATTCCATTATGCAGCTATCCGTATGTAGGGCATTGCCTGGTGAGCTCGGAGCTGATATTTATTTTAAAAATTTATTGTTGCAGGTTTCTTGTGTGCTTAAAAGATTATGCACGCAATCGAGCCTATCCCGAGGGATCGATTGCTGAAGGATATATTGCTGAGGAGTGTTTGACATTTTGTTAAAGATATTTTGAAGGTGTTGAAACGGTTTTCAATCGACCTCAAAGAAATTGTGATTTCATAGAGAATGCAGATGTTTACAAGTTTTCATCTGGTGGAAGAGTTTTAGAAAAAGTTGAAAGTATTGTTCTTGACCAGAAATCATTGGCACAGGCACATCGCTATGTCTTACTTCATAGTGATATAATATCCGCGTCTTGCAGGTTAGTACGGTTAATGAAAATCTAAATTTACTGTCATGTCAGGAGAATGTAATATTGGTACTTAATTAAAGATTTTTTGATCGTGCAGAGAATTTTTAATAGCTCAGCGAAGTCTCAACCATAACATTCGTCCTACACCAAGGATTGAGCAACGATGGTTGGTTGAGTTATTTCCAGAATGGCTTTTCAAACAGGTTCGATGTCTAATATATTAAGTTTTTTTTAATTTTTATAGAGAGAAATTAATCATTACTTCTATAATTCTTTTTAGGTACCAATGATGATGGAGAGAAATTATTCCGAGGAGTTAATAGTCATTGCTCGAGGTCTGAATAATATTGTCAACAGATATGGTGGGTTCATTATAAATGGTTTTAAATTTCATACTAAAGAGCATGAGAAATTTAGAAAAATCCAAAATAGTGGGGTTATGGTTGAGGCGGATGGAAAAAATTATTACGGTGCTCTAACAGATATTTATGAGCTGGATTATTATGAAAAGTTTAAGGTGGTATTATTTCGATGTGATTGGGTGGATATAAACTCACCTAGAAGTTTGAGGCAAGACATAAATGGATTCACACTTGTAAATTTTTCAAGGTTGATACATACTAGTGTGTTATTGAAAGATGATCCATTTGTTTTTTCATCTCAAGCTCGACAAGTGTTTTTTGTGCAAGACTCAAAAGATAAAATTGGTCTCTTGTTATTAAGACGAAACCTAGGGACTTATATGATATGGAAAAAAGGTTGGAAGAGGAGGACGATGATACTTATACTAAGTGTATGCCTTATAATATTGTGCCAACTGATGAAGTAAATGCGCCAACGAGTTTGATTAGGATGGATGTTGAATGAGAATGTAGTTTCATAATGGTAAGTAAAATTTATGAAGCATACGTTGAATGAGTTATTATATTCTCTTTTATTAGCCCTTTATTTAGTATAAATTTATCATTTAACCAAATATTGTTTTTTTTTTTGTGCATACCAGGTAACAATATGCCCCGAGGGAGACGATTTAGATACGTGGAGTTCCAGCATTCTCAGGTGGGATCTACTTCTGAGCAGTCCCTGCAGTCCCAGCAGCCATGTGAGCACCAGCAGCACGAGTCAGGATCTCAACGCGAGCCTCCTGCTGATTGTCCAGAGAATGAGCTCCGGATCCAGGATAATTCGATTTAAAGTTCATATTTTATGTTCATATTTGTCTTCAATTTTTTAAGACATTTTATTTAATTTGAATAGATGGACAAGGGATAGTGAGGACGAGACGGGGACCCACTCAAGCAAAGGATGTGTGGAAGCTTCCTCCGGGTGAGAAGATCATCATCCGATGCAACGAATTGGGGCAGCCCATCAATAGAGCTGGAAGTCTTCTATCAAGCTTTTTAGGATCGGTTGCATGCAAGGGTCAGCTGTGTCCGCTCAACTATACGAAGTGGAATGACATACTTCCTTCGTATAAGGTTGAGCTTCTTAGACTCATACATGTAATGAATTGAATTTGTTCTTTTTAATTTGACACCTTCTGTATGTTAATTTGCTTACTACCATAATTTTACTTTTGAGGTTTAATATTATTATAACATTCTGTATCTTATTGTAGGGTAAGTTTGTACTCCCTCCAGAGAGCCATGATTGGGTGCTAAAGTCCCTCAACCGCAAATGGAAAGAATATAAAGCAAAACTGAAGACAGACTTCAAGCGCGAGGGTATGACAGAGGAGGAGGTTGCTCGTGTGACTCCTCCTGATGTATACCCTCAGCAGTGGAGGGAGCTTGTTCACTACTGGTTTTCTGAAAAAGGACAGGTCACATATATTGTTTCAATATCTTATATTATCTTTATTATTAATATAGATTGCAAATATATACATTGAATCATATTATACTGTATGCTTTTATTTTGGCAGACATATTCTAATATTGGTAGAGTTGCACGAGCATCTCAAGCAGTTCCTCTTACTTCAGGCTCGAGGAGTTATGCGAGACGTAGAAATGAATTCGTAAGTTCTTTTAAAACTATTTGAAACTCTACTAACATATAGCACGTATCATGATATATAGTTTGCCAATATACTTTCCGTATGTGTAGATAGTAAAGCATGCAAGGGAGCCTGGTGAGGTAGAGTTTTATAAGATGACCCACACTCACCGAGATGGCAGCTTTGTCCGGGATGAGTCGAGAGATATAGTTGTATGTATTCATTTTTTATTTGATCACAATTTTTTTATTAATTTTACTTCTTTTAAAATATTAATGTGACTGTTTTTTTTAGAGAGAGATATAGGAAAGAGCTACAAATCTTATTTCAGAGTGCGTTGGGGAGTCATCATCATCCAACGCGGCCAGTCGCATCGAGGCTCAGGTCTATGCCGAATTGATGGGCCCAGAACGTTATGGTCGCGTGAGGAGTTACGGTGTCGGAGTTACCCCCACTCAGCTATCTGCAGTGAGCCAATATACCCAAGATGCGAGACAAGGTACTAGCACTGCAGAGATTTGTAGTTTGAAGACAGAGATGGCACAGATAAAGCAGTCATATGAGACAAGGATAGAGGAGATGAGGCAGAGTCATATGACTGATATGGCGGAGTTGAAGCAAAGCCAAGAGTTGAAGATACAATCTTTGCAGGATCAGTTTGCTCCTCCGGTACATAACTAAATCTATTTGAATATTTTATGTAATTATAATGTATTCTTGTATGAGCGTGATGAAACATCGATCAGAGCAAAACTTTGATCTTTCTAGCCTCTTGAGTGTAGTAATATAGCTAGCTTCCCACCATGGTTAAAGACAGATATATCTCTCTCTCCCTTCAAATTCGTTGACCTTCTTCAGTCTTCAACTTTCTTAGGCTTTCAGGTCTCAGCTGCCACCAATTGAACTCAACAAACTCTTAAATGCGATCAGTTATGAGAAGTCAAGATACTTCACTATTCCCACCCACATGGCTTTCAATAACCTATTCGTCTCTCTTAATGATGGCATGCAAGATTTTGACATCTCTTGTTATGTCTAGGTTTGAATCTGGGGCGTGTCAGCCATGAGACGTCCCTTTTAGGCCACGTCCAATCTTTAAAACTGGACAGGCAGGCCATGCTTTCCTCTCCTCTGCACTAAATATTAGAAATATTATATAGATTGTAATATGATGGTAATTTAATTTACAGGTTTGAATGGTTACGTGTACAATAATATAGTAAGTAAGTTGTATTGAATTAAAAATCCTCAAAGTAGTTATAACTTTATATAGTTACAACTACAAATAGATAACCACCTATTTGAATTTAAATCAAACACCTCTTCAAAAACATTACAGTTAGAAAAGGCAGTTATTTACAATCATTCAAACTCTATAAATAGGAGTGCAGGCTTTAAGGAAAAATATATATATATTTATTGTTTTTTAAACCTCTCAGTTTTAATATATGGTTTGGTGAGAGTTCTACAGAAAATCTTCAGAATTGCTATCTGCAAATTTGTGACTTTATTGTATCCTAGAGGCACTACAGGAAAAGTCGGTTTTACCGACGCTTTTCTGCCGACGCTTTTTACAAGCGTCGGCAATTTTTGGTCTAGCATCAAAATTTGCCGGCTCTTGTAAAAAGCATCGGCAATAGACGACGCTAATAAGCGTCGGTGTAGTCACCGGCCTAAGACAACGCTAAAAAGCGTCGTCGAAGCCTATTTCGACGCTAATATGATCTCCTCTCTCTCCGTCAAAGCGCTTTCAAAAGGTGATCCCCCCCTCCTTAACACCCTCCAGATTCTAGAAGCAAAATAGCTCCGGCGATGATGTTTTTGCCCACCTCTTCGCCGCCTCCTTGGATCCCGACTCCGCCCCCCTCTCCCCCGAACCGCAGATCCTCAAGTCCCGCCTCATCACCGGTGAGACCCTCTACGGCCTCTTCCTCCTGAGCTCCTCCCCGACCCTCGCCGAGATCGCCGGCCTCGCCGGCTACGACTACGTGGTCGTCGACATGGAGGACGGCTCTGGCGGCATCGCGGAGGCCCTCCCCTGCCTCCGAGCTCTCCGCCGCCTGGGCCAAGAAGGCCCTCGATCTCGGCCCTCAGGGCCTCATGTTCCCCATGATCGAGTCCCCCGGCGCCGCCGAGCTCACCGTCTCATTCTGCCGTTTTCCGCCGCGCGGTGTCCGCGGGTCCGCCCACACAGTGGTGCGCGCCTCCGCCTACAGCATCGACGACGGCTACCTGGCGCAGGTTGACGAGGAGTTGCTGGTGATGTACCAAGTGGAGACGGCAGCGGGGCTGGCGGAGATCGAGGCGATCGCCGGCGTCAAGGGGGTCGACGTGGTGCAGATGGAGCCGCTGGATCTGAGCGCGAGAATGGGGTATCTGTGGGATCCTAGGAACTAGAAGGTGAGGGATGCGATGAAGGAGGCGGAGAGGAAGGTGCTGGGGATGAGGAGCAAGCTGTCGGCGGCGGAGGGCGGCGGCGCTGGCAAGAGGGGACCGTATTTGGGGCGGCTTGCGATGCCGCATGATTGGGCGGAGAATATGAAGATGAGAGGATATCATATGGTAATGGGGGCAGTGGATGTGGGGATTTTCCGGCAGGCAGCGGTGGAGGATGTGCGGCGGTGGAGGAGTGCAGAGGTGGACATTGGGGAGGAAACGAAAAAATGAGGCTCTGATTCAAAATAATTTGTAAAATATTTTTTTAAAAAAAATTTATAACAACGCTTTAAAGCGTCGCTAACTGGGTTTTTAGCGACACTTAAAAGCATCGCTAAAAAACGTCGCTAAAAACCACCTTAGCGACGCTTTCTAGAAGCGTCGACAATTCTTTTTTCCACTCTGACATAGCCGACCCTTTGGTGATGCTTTTAAAAGCGTCAAAAGAAAACTGACCGACGCTTATAAGCATCGGTAAAAGCCTTAAAATGCATTGCCAAATCTTATTTTTCTTGCAGTGAGGTAATTTGCCAATAACCCAGTAGCAAACTCTTTTGAGTGGGGGCAAATATCACTTTAAAGAAAATGTCTTAGACGCGCCTCAAAGTTGCTTTGTTTTCTTTCTTCATTCTTTCTGCTATAACCATTTAACAATTTTAAGGTGATATTTGAATGGAAGAAGGATCAAACATGGCAGCTTTCAAAGTTATAAATCAAGATTTTGTGAAGTTGGACAGATTTGATGGAACAAACTTCACTCGTTGGCAAGACCAAATGCTTTTCTTACTTACTGCATTGAAGATATTGTATGTTCTTGATCCAAATCCGCCGCCAATTGCAGAACCAAGTCCAAATGATACCGAAGAAACTAAGGCACATAGAAAGAAACATGACACATGTATTTTTAATGAAACCCAAAGATGAAGCCTTTGAGATGTTTAAACACTATAAATATGTTGTTGAAAATCAAAAGGAAAAGAAAATTAAAATTCTTTGAAGTGATAGAGGTGGTGAATATTTTTCCAATGATTTTAACTCCTATTGTGAAGAATATGGGATTATACATCAGAAAAGTGCACCGTACACTCCACAACAAAATTGTTTGGCCAAAAGGAAAAATAAAACATTAGTTGATATGGTAAATGCTATGCTTTTGAATGCAAAATTGCCTTCAAATTTGTGGGGAGAAGCATTACTTACTGCTTGCCATATGCATAAAAGAATACCTTCAAGAAAAATTAAAATCTCACCATATGAGCTATGGAAAGGTAGAAAACCCACTCTAAAATATCTAAGAGTTTGGGGTTGTCTAGCCTTCTTCAGAGTACCAGATCCAAAAAGAACAAAATTAGGACCAAAAGCTCTCAAAAGTGTTTTTGTAGGGTATGCTGAAAATTCCAAAGCTTATATATGATTAGATTTGGATTCCAACATAATAGTAGAATCCAAAGATGTTGAATTTATAGAAAATAAATTCTATCATGATTCCACAATAATTTCAGCACCTACTCAAACTTTGGAAATAAACTCTAATCCTGGAGCTTTGCTTGGAAATAAGAAAAATATGTCTAATATATCTGCTGAACCTAGGAGAAGTTAGAGAGCTAGAAAGGAGAAATACTTAGATTCTAATTTTATTTCTTCACAAGCTCTTGTCTTCCTTATAGAAGGAAATAGAAACGATGTCCTCAATGAGATACCCATACTAAATGTTGATGAAAATTCAAAAACATTTAGTGAAGCCATGGATTCAAGAGATGTAGGTTTTTGGAGGGAGGCAATTAATGATGAAATGAACTCAATATTATCTAATAATACTTGGGTATTAGTTAATTTGCCTCGAGGATTTAAACCTATTGGATGTAAGTGGGTATTTAGAAGAAAATATAGGACATATAGATCTTTACAAACTTTCAAAGCTAGGTTAGTAGCCAAAGGTTTTAAAGAAAAGAAAAGTATAGATTATTTTGATACATATGTACCTGTGGCAAGAATACCAGCTATTAGAGTACTTTTGGCACTAGCTTCCATATATAATCTACATGTTCATCAAATGGATATCAAAACAGCCTTCTTAAAGGGTGATCTTGATGAAGAGGTATATATGAAACAATCTGAAGGGTTTGTTATGCCAGGAAATGAAAAAGAAAGTTTGCAAACTAATTAAGTCAGTATATGGATTAAAGCAAGCACCAAAACAATGGCATGAGAAGTTTGACTCTATGATATTGTCATCATGATTTTAAACATAATTGTGCTAATAAATGTATTTATTCTAAATTTACAAAAGAATATGGTGTAATTATTTGCATTTATGAAGATGATATGCTTATATTTGGGACCAACATGATAGGTGTGTCTGAAATTAAGAAGTATCTAACTTCAAATTTTAGGATGAAAGATCCTAATGAGGTAGATACTATCTTAGGAGTCAAAGTTAAGAAACATAGTGGGGGTTATGCTTTAAGCCAATCTCATTATATTGACAAAATGCTTCTTAAATTTCAGCATCTAGGAATTAAAGAAGCAAGTACCCCATATGATTTTTCTTTTAAATTGACTGAAAATTTAGGCAGATCAGTTGCCCAACTAGAATATGCTAGTGCAATTGGTAGTTTGATGTATACAATGCATTGTGTTAGGCCAAATATAGCATTTGCAGTTTGCAAACTTATCTACATATACCAACAATCCTCGCATAGATCATTGGAAAGCTATTAATAGAGTCTTTAGATATCTTAAACGAACTATTGGTATTGGATTGTACTTTAATAACTTTTCAACAGTACTAGAAGGATATAGTGACGCTAGTTGGATCACTAGTGCAAGTGACAAGAAATCAACTTCTGGCTGAATTTTTACTCTTGATGGAGGAGCCATTTCATAGGCTTCAAAGAAGCAACCAATCATTTCACACTCCACCATGGAATCTAAATTTGCAGCATTGGCTGCAGCATGTAAAGAAGCAGAATGGCTAAAAAATATGTTACTAGATATAGACTTATGGCCACAACCGATGCCATCTATTTCTTTACACTGTGATAGTGAAGCAGCTATATCTCAAGCATATAGTAAAGTTTATAATGGGAAGTCTAGACATATTAGCTTGAGACATGAATATGTAAGACAATTAATACAAGATGGATTATCACAATTGTGTCTGTTAGATTAAGTAATAATTTGGCAGATCCTTTGACGAAAGGACTCTCAAGAGACTTGGTTAAAAGTACATATAGTGGAATGGGTTTGTGTTGACCCCCTAATGAGTTTTGATGAATACAAAATACTAGAGTATAATTCCATTTATCTTGACAATTTAATTGAGGAATTCATGTGTTTTATTAAGAATATTGTTAAGAAATGTCTAGGCAAGTTCCCATAATTTTTAAGGATTTATTGAAGAATTTTTGAGATGAAGAAAACAGATCAGGGACAGCCGAGACGTCTCCGGATAGTCTCAGAGACGTCTCTGGCACAAACCGGAAGAACTGGCACACTTGGAGACGTCCCCGGCACCTGGCGAGGCGTCTCGCAGGGTCGGAGTCGACTCTCTCAGTAGCGGAGTCGACTCTCTCAGTGGCGGCAGAAAGACAGATTTCAAGTGATACGCGCGAGCCGTCCCCACAGTACGCGGAGTCGTCCCCGCAAGTTAAAAAGGTGAGTTTCCGAGTCGTCCCCAGTGTAGCAGAGTCGGTTCTCTCAGGGTTTTCCAGAGGATGTCTTTTTCGGAGTTAAGGCAGCGGAGACGTCCCCTGAAAGAGCAGAGTCGACTCTCTCAGAGAATTCCAGAAGACATGTTTTTCGGAGTTATAACGACGGAGTCGTCCCCAAGACAGCGGAGTCGTCCCCATGCAAAAAGTGCAAACAAGCCGAGACGTCCCTGTAAAGCGCCGAGACGACCCTCTCAGAAAAACAGAAAAACAAGGATTCAAACCGTTCATCATCGGAGTCGTCCCCGTAAAGTGCCGAGTCGACCCCAAACAAAGTGAAAAGTAAATTTATACAGCCGAGACGTCTCGCGTTGAAGCGGAGACGTCTCCGGAGCGCCTGGGATGCGACTGACAACTTTTGCAGGTTTGGTTTGAATTTCAAATCTCTTTTACTTTATCTCTAACGGCTATATTTGCTTTTTGGGCTATAAAAGGGAGCTCCTAAGTGCTTCTCAACAACTTCTCACCAACCCAAAGCAAGATCATTCAAGAGAGAAGAAAGAAAAAGAGGTTCAAGAGAGTTAGTGCATTCAAGTGAAGAAATCAAGTGCTTTCAAGTTTTCCAACTGATTTCAAGCTCAACTACTCTCTTCCGCTCGGCATTCAAAGCTCACACTCAAGCCTACGCGATCCACATCGGAAGAATCATCATTTCCCACGCTTCCAACGGCAAAAGGATTCTTCCGGATTTTATAGTTTATCATTGTTATATTTGCTTATTTAGAGCTTTCCCATCGTTTGTAAAACTCTTTCAATATTGTGCTTGTTCCAGTCAAGGGACTTGGAACAAGGGAAAGGCGTCCCAAGCCTAGGTGAAATTGGGGGTTATAGGGTTTGTTGTTAGCCCGGTGTAAAACAACGAGTTGGGTAGTGCACTCGCAAAACTACCGGACTGTAATCTTGGATTATAGTGGAAATTCCCAAAGGTGCTTTGGGGAGTGGATGTAGGAGCAGTGGAAGCTCCGAACCACTATAAAACCTTGTATTTGCGATTGACTGTTCTCATCCCACTATCTTTACTTTAGTTCTTACATTTGCGTGTTTTATTTTTTAATTAGTCAAAAAGTTTTAAAACACCCAATTCACCCCCCTCTTGGGTAATCATCTCTGGGCAACAAGTGGTATCAGAGCGGGTGCTCTGTGTATTTCTTGAAAGACCTAACCGTCTTAGCCAAAGATCTAGATGGCAACACCCTTTAACAATGTTCCTGCTGAGGGGCAAGCAACCAATAGACCTCCACTCTTCAATGGGACAAATTATACCTATTGGAAGACTAGAATGAGGATCTTCATTCAAGCACAAGACTATGCCTTGTGGAGGGTTATAGTCAAGGGACCACAAGAACCATCACACATGGTAAATGGCATTCAAGTTCCCAAACTTGAGGAGGATTGGGATGAGAATGATAGTAGGATGGTTCAACTCAATTCTAGAGCCATGAACTCATTATTTTGTGCTCTAGATGTAAATGAGTTTAACAGAGTCTCCACATGTAGTTCCGCTAAGGAAATATGGGATAGGTTTGAAGTTACCCACGAGGGTACAAATCAAGTCAAAGAGTCTAAAGTGAACATTCTAGTTCACAAATATGAGTTGTTTAAGATGGAACCCAATGAAACCATCACATGCATGTTTACACGCTTTACCGATATAATTAATGGTCTAAAAAGTTTGGGTAAATCTTATACTAATCCGGAACTTGTGAGTAAAATTCTCAGGTCTTTGCCAAAAGCATGGGAAGCAAAGGTCACGGCGATCGTAGAAGCCAAAGACCTCAACACTTTGGGATTAGAACAACTACTGGGCTCATTGATGACGCATGAGCTCACAATGAAGCAACATGAAGAAGAGTTGCCGAAGAAAAAGACAATCGCACTCAAGGCTACTTCGAGTGTGTGTGAAGAAGAAAGTAGTGAGAGCGAAGAAGAAAGCGAAGATGAGGATTTGGGTTTGATAGTAAGAAAGTTTAAGAAATTCATGAGAAGAAAGAAACCCTTCCCAAGGAAAAAGTTTGGAGGGAGAAATGATTGGAAAAAAGAAAAAGAAAGAGACCCAATCATATGCTATGATTGCAAGAGACCGGGACACATTCGTTCCGAATGCCCTCAACAAAAGAAGTATTTTGGAAAGAAGAAGAAGAAGGCATTGAAGGCAACATGGGATGATAGGGACACATCATCCTCCGAGGAAGAGAAGGAAGAGACCGCCAATTTGTGCTTCATGGCGTTCGAAGACGATGAGGTATGTCAAAACACAACTATAAATTTTACTTTAGAAGAATTGTATGAAGCTTTTCAAGAACTTATGAGTGATTGTAGTATGTTAGGAGCAAAGAATAAAGAATTAAAAGCCTCCAATCTAAAACTAAAGGATGATATTAAAAATCTATTGATTAAGAAAGAGAGCGTTGAAAATGTTAACACCATTGCTCTAGAAAATAAAAATTCAAAACTTATCATTAAAAATGAAACGGCAAAAACACTAATTAAGGAATTAAATCTAAAAGTAAAATTCCTACTCGATAATAATACCTCACTTGCACAAAATATTGAATCCCTTAAAAAGGATAAGGAAGAACTAATTAAAGAAAATTTGAATCTTAAGAATGAGGTACATAAGTACAAACCAATTGTTGAAAAATTTACACAAAGCTCTGAAAAATTAAATCTTATTCTTTCAAATCAAAGAGCTATTTTCAATAAAGCCGGATTAGGATATAAAACTAACAAACAACAAAAGTATCTAAAGAATTTCTTTGTAAAAGCAAAAGATGTAAAAACTGAAAAACCTACATGCTTTCATTGTGGAAAGAATGGACATAAAGCCTACTCTTGTATTCAAAGAAAGATCCAAACCAACAAGAGTACATTTGTAAAAGCTAAAAACATAACTAAAGTATGGGTGCCTAAGGGAACCAACTACACTAACCATGAAGGACCCAAGAAAACTTGGGTACCTAAGAGCTTCACATGATCATTTTGCAGGTATGCCTTGCAGCCGAGAATAAAAAGAGAATGTGGTATCTTGATAGTGGTTGCTCAAGGCATATGACCGGTGACAAGAGTCTCTTCGTCACCTTGAAATCAAAAGAAGGAGGAGTAGTCACATTCGGAGACAATGCTAAAGGTCAAATCATTGGTGTTGGTAAAATCTCCATATCACCCTCCTCATTTATTGATAATGTATTGTTAGTTAATGGACTAAAACATAATTTATTAAGTATAAGTCAATTTTGTGACAAGGGCTTTAAAGTGTCATTTGAATCATCACTATGCATAATTAGTAGTCCAATTGACAATGAGATCATACTCACAGGACATAGGCATGGAAATGTTTACATGGTAGATCTTGATGATCTCACCATGAAGGATGGCCAATGTCTTGTAGCCATGGATCCCAAAGTTAATGAGACTAGTTGGTTATGGCATCCTAGGTTAGGGCATGCTAGCATGGATTTAATCTCTAAATTAATTACAAAGGATCTAGTCAAAGGACTAGCAAAAATAGACTTTGAAAAGAATAAAATTTGTGCTGCATGTCAATTAGGGAAACAAACAAGAAGTTCTTTCAAGTCTAAGAACATAGTCTCAACATCAAAACCCTTAGAACTAATTCATATGGATTTGTTTGGACCCACTAGAACTGCTAGTCTAGGAGGTAAGAAATTTGGTCTTGTAATTGTTGATGATTTTTCACGTTTTACATGGGTTTCATTTCTTGCACACAAAGATGAGTCCTTTCCCGCTTTTATCAAGTTTCATAATAGGGTTTCGAATGAACTCAATCTTAAACTAAAAGCAATTAGGAGTGATCATGGTACCGAGTTTGAAAATCAGTATTTTGAAAAATTTTGTGAAGAAAATGGTATCAATCACAATTTCTCGGCACCTAGGACACCCCAACAAAATGGGGTGGTAGAAAGGAAGAATCGCACACTAGCAGATATGGCTCGTACCATGTTGTGCGAATCGGATCTACCAAAGTATTTTTGGGCTGAAGCAATAAATACTTCATGTCATATTTTAAATCGTGCTTTAGATAGATCCATCTTAAAGAAGACACCTTATGAGTTGATAGAAAGTAAGAAACCAAATATAAGCTATTTTCATATTTTCGGTTGTCGATGCTTTATTTTAAACAATGGAAAGGACAATCTAAGTAAATTTAGTGCTAAATCAGATGAGGGGATCTTCTTAGGTTATTCCTCATCTAGTAGAGCATACAGGGTCTTCAACAAGAGAACTCTCGTTGTTGAAGAATCCATTCATGTTGTTTTTGATGAAGCTAATGGAGATTCTTCTAGAAAAGAAGAAGATAGTGATGCAGGTATACTTGAAGACCGAATGAAGGAATTCTCCATACAAGACAAACAACATGAGGATGAGATCAAAGAAGATACAATTCAGCAAGATGAAGAAGATCAACCTCCATCAGGAAATCAAGATCTTCCTAAGGAATGGAGGTATGCACATGGTCATCCAAAGGATCTAATCCTTGGTGATCCTGCACAAGGAATAAGAACCAGATCCTCTTTAAGAAACACTAGTAATTATCTTGCATTCGTTTCACAAATCGAGCCTAAATCACTAGAAGAAGCTGAAAAAGATGACAATTGGATGAATGCTATGCAAGAGGAATTAAACCAATTTGAAAGAAATGAAGTTTGGACCCTAATGAAAAGACCCCCTAATGTCTCAATCATAGGCACCAAGTGGGTGTATAGAAATAAACTAGATGAAGATGGAATAGTCATAAGAAACAAAGCTAGACTAGTTGCCAAAGGTTATAATCAGGAGGAAGGAATAGACTTTGATGAAACTTTTGCTCCCGTTGCTAGATTAGAAGCTATTAGACTACTTTTGGCATATGCATGCTTCATGGATTTTAAACTCTATCAAATGGATGTAAAAAGTACTTTTTTAAATGGTTATATAATGGAGGAAGTTTATGTAGGACAACCTCCAGGTTTTGAAAATCACTTACATCCAGATTATGTGTATAAATTGCATAAAGCATTGTATGGACTTAAGCAAGCCCCTAGGGCATGGTATGAAAGATTAAGTAATTTCCTAATTGAAAATAAATTTAAGAGAGGAAATGTAGACAAAACCCTATTCATTAAAAGAAAAGGAAATGACTTATTGCTTGTACAAATTTATGTGGATGATATAATTTTTGGTGCTACTAATGATAGTCTTTGTCAAGAGTTTGCCAAGCTTATACAGGGAGAATTTGAAATGAGCATGATGGGTGAGCTCAACTTCTTCCTTGGGCTACAAATAAAACAATCAGAGGAAGGCATCTTCATCAGTCAATCCAAATATATCAAGAAAATGTTGGAAAAATTCAAGATGAAGGATGCAAAGGAAATCAGCACACCCATGGGCTCAAGTTGCAAGCTTGACAAAGATAAAAAAGGTAAAAGTATAGACTGTAAATTGTACAGAGGTATGATAGGCTCTTTACTTTACCTTACTGCTAGTAGACCAGATATATTATTCAGTGTTTGTATGTATGCTAGATACCAAGCATGTCCTAAGGAATCACACTTGCAAGCTGTTAAAAGAATTTTTAGATATCTAGTAAGGACATCTAATGTAGGCTTATGGTATTCTAAACAATCTGACATAAATTTAATTGCTTATTCCGATGCTGATTTTGCCGGGTGCAAACTCGACAGAAAAAGCACAAGTGGCACATGTCAATTCTTGGGTGCTAATTTGGTTTCTTGGTTTAGCAAGAAACAGAATTCAGTTGCCATGTCCACAGCTGAGGCTGAGTACATTGCAGCTGGAAGCTGTTGTGCCCAAGTTCTTTGGATTAAGCAACAACTTGAAGACTTCGGCATCAAAATGGACAACATACCAATTAAATGTGATAATACAAGTGCAATTAATTTAACAAAAAATCCTGTCCAACACTCTAAATCAAAGCATATAGAGATTAGACATCATTTTATTAGGGATCATGTGCTGAAAAATGATGTGATGATTGAATATGTATGTACTGAAAATCAATTGGCCGATATCTTTACAAAGCCCCTTTGTAAAGATAGGTTCAACTTCTTAAGAAATGCTTTGAGCTTGTATGACCCTAGCAAATAAATTCAACTTGTATTGCAATGCCTTGCTACTCAAAAAAACTAGTAATCCACCTCAAGGTCAACATAAGTGAAAGCATGAATCCATCTAAGCTAAATGACGAACTGTTTGACTTTCCGGAGGATGGTTACCCTCCCTTGGACTCTTCATAGAGATATTTTCAGAGCCTATTTCATAGGTATTCGAAATTTGGTCAAACATTCCTCATTTCAACATTAATAATTCAAAAATCATTATCAAACCTCTATAGGATGTATTATTAAGGGGGAGGATCACAAACAAACTCATTCTGTATTCACCTAAAGAAATCATAATTAGTGTGATTAAATGAAACAAATTGGGAAAAGATAACAATCAGTCTGAAATTTTTCAGTGCCGGAGACGTCTCTGGCAAATCGCAGAGACGTCCCCCCCCGGCGAGACGTCTCGCCTTAGTCGCAGAGACGTCTCGGGGACCGAACGAGGGTTTTTTAAAATAGGTCGAAACAGCTCGAGCCGACCCGAGCTATCCCTTTCATCCCCGACAAAACAAAAACCCTAGCCTCCATTTTCTCTCCAACACAAACCCTAGCCTCTTTCTCCCCATTTCCCTAGGTTTTCCATTCAATGGCACCTAAAAGAGCTAGGAGGACTGGTGGGAGGCGTCCTAGGGCAGCGGCCGACGGTGAGGAACGGAGGGAAGAACCTTCCGCGCCGTCTCCTCCGGTTGCTCCACCAACCACGACCATTTCCTGTGCAAATCGCACAGTGACGACCGGTAGGTACATAGACTTTGCATTTCTAGATAGTGAGGGGTTCTCTATTGGAGAGAGACTCCGTGCCCAAGGGTGGGAATACCTTTGTACCCTCAATACCTCGACCTACCCCGGCCTAGTTAGAGAACTATTTAGCAATATGGCCTTAGGGGACTTAGGGTACACTGCATATGTCCGGGGGACATTGGTAGAAATTAATGAGGATATTCTATCCACTGTTCTGCAAATTTCTAAAGATGGTGAGACTCCGACCTCACATCCCCAAAGAAAAATAGCCCTAAACTTGCTTCTAGGAAGAGAGGACTGCGGCCCTCTTGATGTAGTCAACTCCCAAGACCTAAATGCCGAAATGAGACTACTTCTAAGTATTGTCAACCGGGTCTTGTTTCCTAAAACCGGTCGCTTCGATTTTATTTCGAAGCGAGATTTAGTTATCATGCACCATATCCTACTAGGGATTCCTCTAAACCTCCCTAGACTCATGTTGAACTACATTGCTACATGTCATAGGTATTCTAGGTTTAGCATACCTTATGGGATGATCCTTACCCTACTCTTCAAACATTTCAAAGTACCCATTCCAGAAAATGAGCCTGCAAAATCCTTGAGAAACACCGACTATTATAATGAGAGCACAATGCGTAGAATGGAGTTTCACAAGGTAGATGGGTCATGGGTCAAGGTACCAAAGAGAAAAGCTCAAAACCCTAGAGCCTGAGCTCCCACTTCAGGAGCCTGACCATCACTCTCCTCCACATAGCCACATGGACTATCCTGATGTACCCTCCAGCTCAGCTGGACCTTCCACATCCATGCCACCACCTCCTCCAGTCAGTGGGCCCTTCTCCCTATCCGAAGACCAGATGCGCACTTTAGCATCTGTGATATGCCAGCAAATGAGGGAGGAAATGAGATCGATGATCTCTACTGAGTTGGCCCCCGTCAGAGCTTCACATGAAGGGATTCTACAAGAGCTGAAGGAAATTAGAGCTCAAATAGAAGCTACAGCGCAAGAACTAGTTGGTGTGAGTGCCACCCAAACCTTCAGATCCATCGAGCTAAAGGATGACTTGAGGAGCATCTCAAATAGCCTTCAAGAGTTGACAAGCCCTGGAGGAAATGTGGGCACCTTGGTTGCCCAACTTAGAGGAAGAATTGAAAGGGCAACCATAGAATTTGAAGCACTAGTGGCAGCCTTCCATCAGTCACAGGGAGATCAATTCAGAACACTGCTAGATTCCATCAATGCTTTCATAGATGCAGCTGCTAGGGCTTATGAGCAACGTCGCCGATGAGGGACATTTTGTAGACATCTAGGGATCTTCTTTTTGTAAACCCTAGGCTATTTTGAAACACTTTTTGTATTAAAAATCAATACTTGTAATGATTTCTTCTCTTAACTTTATACTGACTTCAAAGGTTTACAATGATACATGAATACAATTTCTTTTGAAACTTTGTGTACATTGCTAACTCTGTGTATGTGATTCTGTGATTGTGATGTGCCATAAAAATCTCATAGCATGCCTTAAGTGGTAAAATTTAACACAACTTATCAATGCATATGACACAGGGGGAGCACATCTTGTGATAACTATGATTAACAAAAAGAGGAGTCTGAAATGAATACCAAAACAAAGGGGGAGTGATATGAATGACTAAATTCATTCATAGAAATAACTTGGACAAGGGGAGCACAACTTGAATATCCTTGAGTGGTTCATGGAAATATGCTGAATTTTACTAGGAAGTATGCTTTAAGCACCTAAGGATAATTTGTCCCCTTCATTGTTGATGACAAAAAGGGGGAGTAGATATAATAGAACTTATATATTGAGTAGACCCAATATGGATATTAGATACATTGGAATGCAAAATTTATGGGCAAATAAAGTAGATATAGATATATATATATATATGGAGTATATGGAGTAGAACTTAATTATGAAATGCAAAAAGGGGGAGTAGAAACCAATATGGATATTGGATACATTGGAATGCAAAATACGAAATTCATACTCCAAAGTTAAATTAGAAAAGATAAAATTGAAGAATATTGGCTTTAAGATAATTGCCCTTCTGAAAAAGAAAGGGGGAGTCAAAAAGAACTTAGCTTTTAATTATTTTTAGCATCAATATTTCATTTTAACTTGATTCAAATTCAGTTGATATGCTAAAATTGCTCAAGAGCTATTAAGATTAATTTTATGCATAAGGATAGAACTGAAAATTGACTATTTTAAATTATGCACATTGTATCTAGCTCTAATCAAAACATTAGACTTGTACATCTGATCAAATACTGTGTATATGTTTAAAATTCGAATTTTGTATATACTCAGTGTTTTGTCATCATCAAAAAGGGGGAGATTGTTGACCCCCTAATGAGTTTGATGAATACAAAACACTAGAGTATAATTCCATTTATCTTGACAATTTAATTGAGGAATTCCTGTGTTTTATTAAGAATATTGTTAAGAAATGTCTAGGTAAGTTCCCATAATTTTTAAGGATTTATTGAAGAATTTTTGAGATGAAGAAAACAGATCAGGGACAGCCGAGACGTCTTCGGATAGTCTCAGAGACGTCTCTGGCACAAAACTGGAAGAACTGGCACACTTGGAGACGTCCCGGCACCTGGCGAGGCGTCTCGCAGGGTCGGAGTCGACTCTCTCAGTAGCGGAGTCGACTCTCTCAGTGGCGGCAGAAAGGCAGATTTCAAGTGATACGCGCGAGCCGTCCCCACAGTACGCGGAGTCGTCCCCGCAAGTTAAAAAGGTGAGTTTCCGAGTCGTCCCCAGTGTAGCGGAGTCGGCTCTCTCAGGGTTTTCCAGAGGATGTCTTTTTCGGAGTTAAAGCAGCGGAGACGTCCCCTGAAAGAGCGGAGTCGACTCTCTCAGAGAATTCCAGAAGACATGTTTTTCGGAGTTATAACGACGGAGTCGTCCCCAAGGCAGCGGAGTCGTCCCCATGCAAAAAGTGCAAACAAGCCGAGACGTCCCTGTAAAGTGCCGAGACGACCCTCTCAGAAAAACAGAAAAACAAGGATTCAAACCGTTCATTCATCGGAGTCGTCCCCGTAAAGTGCCGAGTCGACCCCAAACAAAGTGAAAAGTAAATTTATACAGCCGAGACGTCTCCGGAGCGCCTGGAACGCGGACTGACAACTTTTGCAGGTTTGGTTTGAATTTCAAATCTCTTTTACTTTATCTCTAACGGCTATATTTGCTTTTGGGCTATAAAAGGGAGCTCCTAAGTGCTTCTCAACTACTTCTCACCAACCCAAAGCAAGATCATTCAAGAGAGAAGAAAGAAAAAGAGGTTCAAGGGAGTTAGTGCATTCAAGTGAAGAAATCAAGTGCTTTCAAGTTTTCCAACTGATTTCAAAGCTCAACTACTCTCTTCCGCTCGGCATTCAAAGCTCACACTCAAGCCTACGCGATCCACATCGGAAGAATCATCATTTCCCACGCTTCCAACGGCAAAAGGATTCTTCCGGGTTTTATAGTTTATCATTGTTATATTTGCTTATTTAGAGCTTTCCAATCGTTTGTAAACTCTTTCAATATTGTGCTTGTTCCAGTCAAGGGACTTGGAACAAGGAAAAGGCGTCCCAAGCCTAGGTGAAATTGAGGGTTATAGGGTTTATTGTTAGCCCGGTGTAAAACAACGAGTTGGGTAATGCACTCGCAAAACTACCGGACTGTAATCTTGGATTATAGTGAAAATTCCCAAAGGTGCTTTGGGGAGTGGATGTAGGAGCAGTGGAAGCTCCGAACCACTATAAAACCTTGTGTTTGCGATTGACTGTTCTCATCCCTCTATCTTTACTTTAGTTCTTACATTTGCGTGTTTTATTTTTTAATTAGTCAAAAAGTTTTAAAACACCCAATTCACCCCCCTCTTGGGTGATCATCTCTGGGCAATAGTTTGAAACCCCTTTTTTCATTTAAAAAATAAATCACCAGTAATGGGAACCCAACCTAAAGCAAAATCTAAGGTTTAAAGGGTAATAACAAATTACTGATAAGTGATGGATATAGCACTGAAGAATTTTATCTTTACTGAAACCCATTCTAAGATGTTTAGTGTTTCCTGTTACGCTAGTTTAGGATGAGTTTTAAAACTCTTAATGAGATTCAAGAACTTTTTCAAAGTGTCTAAGTAACAAGACACCAATGGAATCTCACCTATATGAACATAAGAAAGTAGAGCCGCTTCAAACAAAAGTTTGGGTTTTCTTTTGAAATGTTCATGAAGTCCATGATGGAGTTTATGGCGAATTGGTATATCATAATTGGTGAACTACTTATCATAAACTGGATAGAATTATGTGTGGAATATTTTTCGGCTCTAATATGAATAAGTCTTGGTTTAAGCTTTAGGCCACCATTGACTTAATTAGAACTTTGATTATTTACACTAATTGAAGTTTTAAATCAAAAGATACCTTCCTTCTATGCATAATTATATCAATATTCAAATTGAGAGCCTCTATATTACAATCTAAGTGGGGGATTGTTAGAAATATTATATAGATTGTAATATGATGGTAATTTAATTTATAGGTTTGAATGGTTAGGTGTACAATAATATAGTGAGTAAGTTGTATTAGATTATAAAAGTTCTCAAAGCAGTTATAATTTTATATGGTTACAACTGCAGATAGATAACCACCTATTTGAATTTAAATCAAACACCTCTTTAGAAACATTACAGTTAGAAAAGGTAGTTAGTTATATACAATCATTCAAACTTTATAAATAGGAGTACAGGCTTTAAGGAAATATATATGTATTTTATTGTCTTTTAAGCCTCTCAATTTTAATATATGGCTTGGTGAGAGATCTACAGAAAATTTTCAGAATTATTATCTGCAAATTTGTGACTTTGTTGTATCGTGGAGATGATTTGCCAATAACCCAGTAGCAAACTCTTTTGAGTGGGAGCAAATATCACCTTAAAGAAAGCGTCTTAGATGCGCCTCAAAGTCGCTTTATTTTCTTTCTTCATTGTTTCTGCTATAACCATTTAACACTAAAAGCTTCTTCTCTCCATTGCACTAAAAGCCCTCATGCACCCATTTATTTCTTCTTGGTTGGCTCTCCAATGCCTTCAAATTTCAACATTGACCACCTTTTGACTTAGCCAACAGTGTAAAACTAGAGTTAAAAAACCCGATGGAGCTAGCAAGGAAGGTGGGCGTGCATCCCCTGGTTCAGAATATCAGAAGTTTGGAGAGAGAATGCTTCTCCTTTAGGGAGAGGCATATATACCAGGAGGCAAATGTGGTTACAGATTGGATGGCCTCTTTTGAGGCACAAATGCCAAAGGACTTCAGGGACATATTTTTTATTTTTTTGGATGTATTCATGCTAGAGTAGTGTGAAACACCAAACTAAGCAAATAATAATAAAAAAATAAAGCATCTACGCATTGATTTATTTTGTTGCACACATTAATTGCTGTAAAGTCTAGCATAGCAAAAAAAAAGTTAATATTGATAAACTATCATCCGTCAAAATATAATCCATTATAAATGATTTACACTATTAAAAAAAATAGAAACAAACATTCTTGTGGAGGGTAGTGATTTATTGAATTATGTCAAGATTGCATTTATATGAGACAAATATTTTGGTCCCTTAATTCATTTAATATGCAAGTTTAAGACTTGAAGCCAAATATAACTTATTTATGAATAAATAGTGCAACTCAATATGTATAACATGTTTAATGAAAAGGTTGATTTAGATGGACTCAAGTTGGACATAGTTTACCTTTAAACCCAGCTTAATGCAATAGAAACCAATGTAATAGGATGAACTTAGAAGTGACAAAAAAGAAAAAGTTAGAGAAAATGTTCTCTGGCAACAGGTGTTTTAATTTTATGTGGCTCTACATTATTTTGTTGAATAGTTGTGGTGGGGCGAGCAATAGCTAACCGCAGCTAGAAAAATGGCAAGCAAATCCTCCGGCAGTGAGGATCGGTCATCTCCTACGTGGGGTAGAGGAGAGCCCATCATGGTCGAATGTGGTGCGGAGCCACCAAGGCAGATCACTGGACTAGCCATAGGGATCTCTGATGAGGAGCTGAGAACCTTTAATGTTATTTTACGGAGGTCCTAAAGCTATCGAAGAAGAGATGAAGCATCGAGGCAAGAGTGGGAGTCGACTGTTGTGATGCCTTGAAGCCTGGCCGGAGAAGTATCAGCCGATTGGGTCGCTCGAGATCTCAAAATCAAGGGGAAAGCTCAAGTATGATGTGGAATCCTTCTCCGTAGTGAAGGACCACTGTATTTTCTACTTAAAAAATGAGGAGGACTAGAATGCGGCCCTTGTCTGGCATCCCATGGCTGGTGGCAAGTTAGCTATTGGTAATGGAACCATAGGCCTCATTTCGTTACTAGCATGGATGTGGTTAAGACCATGGTGGTGTGGATTAGGTTACTGTGGCTTCCTCTGGAGTACTGGGAGAAGGAATCGATCTTTGGAAATAGCTTTGTCAGGTGTTCAGCCCCTGGCCTTCACTGTTTAAGGATCAACTGCAGAAGCTGGGCTATGCTTGTGTTAAGGTGGAAATCGATTGCCTAGAAGCACTCAAGTTGGGGATCCTCATCATGAGATGCTCTAGGGTGTTTTGGCAAACGATCTTGTATGAAAACACTCCAGTCTTCTATTACTAGTACGGCTGAATAAGGTCACAAGGATGAAGAGTGCAAGTTCCCTATGCCCCGTCGGAAAACAGTAAATAGCAGAATGGGGGAAGGATTCACCAACTCCTATGGTGGTGGAGACTGGCATTGGCAATGAATCCCCCCCTTCCACTAGAGGTGGAGCATCAAGGCTCTTGAGCGATGGACAGTGTTTGGCCCCTGGATTGCCACGAGAAAAATCCGGCAATCTAGGGTTTCAAAAGGGGGGTTGCGACTGAGGAAGGAGACGAGTCAACCTCAGGGCCAGGTTCATCCTAGTCTAGCCCGAGTTCACCTTGGACCAGCCAAGTTTGTTAGGGTCCTCCATCAGATTTGGATGGTTGGCAGAAGCCAGCCAAGGTCATGCAACCGTCGATCCCAGAGAAGGCCTATATGGTTGATGACTCTTAGCAGAAAGGTGATGAGGGCAGGGCAACTCGGCATAGGAACTAAGTCGAACCCCAAACCACAGCGTGAAGCAGGCAGAGCCCAAGATAGTGGCAAAGTGAGCCAGGCGGGTGGGATGGGCGACATGGATGGGCTGAAGGAGGATGGAGCCCCTCACAGACAAGCCCCTCGAACCCTGACCTTAGAGGTGGATCCCATGGTGGTTGGGTCCTCGTGAAATGCAGAGCTCGATCAAGGTGGTGGTGGTTGATTCGCTCCTAGCCATGATGTGATGGGGGTTTGGTTGCTGAAGGAGGGCACTACTCGGACGCAGCCACTATCGAAGTTTGGGGCAAGTAGATTGGCGGTACTGACTAATGTTGGTGGGGCTGCAAGGAGGGAGGCGGTGCTTCCAGTTGATTGGCAATGGAGGGGGTGACCATGAATCAATGACTTCAAAGGATCAAATTGGCCTGTCAGAGGATCTGTGTATCTAGATGTTCGGGGAGGAACCCACAGAAAATTTTTCCTTAAGCGAACGATTGTTGGAGGCTGGTCGCTGATGTTGGTGGTGCACGTGACGTTCATATTTTGGAATATTATGAAGCTGGAAAGCCCTCTTTCATGGGCTCCTTCGGAGGTAATTACAGTTATACAACCCGAACGTGTGTCTTATAGAGACACATCTATCTGGCAGGAATCTTTAGTGTGTCTATCGACGATTTCCATCATTGAGGAGATTTTATGCTATAGAGTCCTGAGGTCTATCGGGGAGATATTAGTAGTGTGGAGATTGGGCTTTGCTACCTTTGATGTCTTTCTATAATCAACAAGATGTTATGGTGATTTCTGAATGCAATGGAGACCTTTGGCTTTTGTCTGCAGTGTATGCATGCATGGACTACAAGGAGCATCGCACTTTGTGGAGTGAGGTAACTAGTCTGATTCAATAGGGTAATTCATTCTCTGGTGGTAGGTGATTTCAACTATATCCTTGGGCCTCAAGAAAAGACATGGGGAAAAATCTTTTCAAGCAAGATTGAGGTTAGAAAGTTTCATAAGTTTATTTTGGCAAATGGGCTTATTGATCTCAGTTTTACGGGGCCTAGATTCACTTGTGCAACAACTGTTTGGGACAAACAAGAGTTTGAAAAAAGGATTGACATGGCCTTCACCATGTAAGGTGAATCCAATGCTTTTTGGATTATCATGTGCACCATTTGCCCTGCATTCCATCAATCATCGCTTAATCCTAGTCAGTACATATTCTTCATTTTGTACCACTGTCCTTTCTATTTTGAGAAGATTTGCTAGTTTAATCCAGAATCTAAAGATATTGTGCGAGGTGCTTGGAGGACTGCGGTGCAGGGTGATGCTATGTATCGTGTCACGCGCAAACTGGAGTTAACCAAATGTTGGATTCGAAGGTGGAACAAAGAAGGTGGGTAATATATTCAGAAGATTGGAGGAGGTTGAAGCTTCTATTGCCTATCTCCGGTCCAAGGAGGAGCTATGTGGTAGGCTATTCCTTGAGGAGTTGTTTGGGCTTAGAATGAAGCAATCCATGCACCATTCTTTAATGCATCAAATAGGAGGTTCTATGATGGCAAAAGTCTAGGGGGGCAATGGATTAAGAAGGGGGACTAGAATATCAGATTTTTTTCAACAGTCGACGACTATCAAGATGCAGAGAAATAGAATCCGAAGCCTAAGGGATAGTAGTGATTCAAATGATTGATAATGTTGATGCTATCGATCGGGAGATTTTGCAGTTCTTTCGATAGAGGTGGACTGCACAGCTTGGGGGAAAGTGGGCTTCATATGCACTGATGCCTACTGAGAGGGTCTCGAAGTCTGAGAACAGTGCTCTTACTAGTCTGGTTTCAGTCAAGAAAGTTCGAATACTATTTGTTCTATTAGGAAAGATAAAGTTCCAGGTTCAAATGGCTTCCCCCCTTTTTCTTCAAAAGGTATTGAATTATCATCCACCATGAGGTAGTAGCACCTATCCAGTAGTTCTTTCACACGGCCTTGATGCCTAGAGCTTGGAAGAAGATCTTTATCACTCTGATTCCAAAAAGACAGGATGCCTCTAAGACCAGCCATTACAGACCCATTAGTATACCAAGGTCATAGCGAAGATCATGGTGACCAAATTGAAGATGATCCTACCTTGCCTTATTAGCCCTGAGCAGGGGGCATTCGTTGGTGGCTATAGCACCTCTCACAATGTTCTTATTACTCAGAAGTTCATGCATGATCTTTTTTAGAGGGCCTCATGTTGCCTTAGCCTAATGGCAATTAAGCTCGACATAGAGAGAGCCTATGACCATATGAGCTGGTATTTTTCTAATTCATTCCTTAGAGAGTTTTGGGTTTCATAAGGTGTGGATCAGATGGATTCTTGGTTGTGTGCAGACTCCCTCCCTTGCTATCTTGATAAATGGCACGCTGATGGACTTCTTTAACTCCACAGTTGGGCTCGACAAGGTTGCCCCTCTCACTTTATCTCATCATTTATTTGTGCTGACGCCCTGTCCACAGCCCTCCAGGCTGCTTTTCTGACATAGGTCCTCGAGGCCTGCAGGCCAACTCCTACCTCTTATCTGATCTCACACCTCCTTTTAGCTGATGGTTGCATATTCATTGTTCGGTCCATGAGATAGAATGCATTGGCTGTCCGGAGGATTATGGAGGCCTACTATGCTGCATTGGGAAAGAAAATGAATCTGTCCAAATCTATTGTCCACTTTAGCCCAAAAATAAATTAGCTCATAACACCATCAAGGAAGCCCTAGGAGTCGAGAGCAGAATGGGTTCTAGAGGTATCTCAGTGTGCCTATTTGTGGGGACGAAGGATGGCCTACATCACTATTAAGCAAAGTATTCGTCAATGGCTTAAGGGGTGGTAGTGGAGATCACTATCTATGATAGGCAGTCAATTTTGTGGGATCTATCCTCAGTTCTGTTTCGATCTACCTTTTGACCAACACCATTTTGCTAAAGGCCCCATTGATGATGTTGGAGCAAATATTTAGAAATTTTGTACAGGGCACGCAGAATAGTACAAAAATAGTGCACCTAGTAGCCTAGGATGTAGCTTGGGTCCGAATCCGCGTATACCTACTCTAGCAAGAGAGCAAACTACCAACGGATCCTTCCACTATCCACTCGTTGCTGATGAGGAGAGAGACTATGGTGGCCAGGCATGCTGCCAGGTACTTGCTGGAGGTAGATAGCCTTTAGAGCTTTGTGATGAGAACTAAGTATGGTCTGTAGACCATAAGTACAGACTTCCAAGCCGGCTAGCGATGCTTTTTTATTTGGAGAGAGATACGCACCCATGCTTCGGTAGTATTGTCCAATATCAGATGGTCTATTGGGATGAGTAATCAATGAATGTGATGGATGATATCTTGGTATCTAAGCTGTCGTAGAGGTTGTGGCCTACTATGGTCAACTTGGAGAGTGCTGATGGCCTAAAGGTCTATGATATATTTCTTTCGGAAGAGAGAAGATGGAATGTTGCTGCTATTTTGCGTACCTTTGGAGAGCAGCTAGCTAAGAGGGTTTCTTTCTATGTCAATCCCCATGCATGAGGTTTTTGACAGATAGGTCTGGAGGTTGACATGCAGGTCGAAGGCGAAAGACAAGAACCTTTGCGACTTGTATAGAGTTGAGCCCACATGGCTGATTGATGGTGTTAACCCTAAAGGATGAATTTTGATGGTCACAAAACAATTGAGTTAAATGTGTACTCTAATGGTATTGGCTTAAGTGTGAAGGTTTAAATTTCAAGAAGAAAAAAGCACTTACAACCTCCAAAAAATTAAGAAAAACAAAATCAAAGGTCCCTAAAAATTCTGTTTGTTATCTGAATGAGTCGACCCCGGCAGAAAATGAGTCGACCCCTGTGCAGTTCAAGAAAGATAGAGAAGAATCGTCGCCTGAGACAAGTTAGATGAGCCGACCCTTATGTTTAAAGAGTCAACCCATTATCTGAATGAGTCGACCCCTATATAAAATGAGTCGACCCCTGTGCACTCCAAGAAACACAAAGAAGAATCGCCGCCTGAGACAAATTAGATGAGCCGACCCTTGTGCTTAAAGAGTCGACCTATTATCTACATGAGTCGACCCCCGATATTGAAGAGTCGACTCTTTGAGGCCAGCGCAAAAATTTTGTATGAATTGAAGGAATAAGCCGACCCTTGTGCTCGAAAAGTCGACCCATTATCTACATGAGTCGACCTCCGATATTGAAGAGTCGACCCTTTGAGGCCAACACAGAAATTTTCTATGGACTGAAGAAATGAGCCGACCCTTGTGCTTAGTGAGTCATCCCCTTCAGTACATGGGACGACCCCTGAATTTGGAGGGACGACCCCTGTTATCCTGACTGTTCCAACGGCTACTTTCGACGGGATTTTCTTGGGTCTCAACGGCTAGTTTTTTGGTCTAACAGCTAGTTGGTGCTTTCCGGACAGCATGAAGCCTATAAATTCAAAGGAGCGCCAAAAGAAGAGAAGAGAGAAACAAAAGAGAAAATCCAAAAATCAAAATCCAAGCTTCCAAAGATCAAATCCTCACAAGAAAGCTTTCAAAGAGAAAAACCATTTTGTGAGAAAATTCGTTGGAGATATTCAACAAGAGTTGCTGCTGTACAATCAAGACATTCAACTGCAGCCAACAACCATCTTCAAAGCTTCACATCCACATTTATTGTTTCATTTATTTGGAAGCTTTGTTTACTTTGTTACAGCATTTATTACTTAGCTTTGACTTCGCTGCAACAATTTTTATTTGTTCTGAAACTGATAAAGACTCTTTCAAACCTGAATTGGAAGTTGTTGAATCAGGAGATTCAACAAGGGTAAAGGTTTTTAGTTGGTGATCCGGTGAAAATCGACTGGGTTGTTTGTAATCCCGAAAAATAAATAAAAAAAGATTTTGGTTGGTGATCCGGTGAAAACCGACTGGATTGTTTGTAATCCCGAAAAACAAATGGGTAAAGATTTTGATTGGTGATCCAATAAAAACCGACTGGGTTCATTGTGATCTCGGAAAAACAACGAGTTAGGTTATGACCTCGAAAAACAACCACACTGAAATCAAGGAGGTTATAGTGAAATTTCCAAGAGTCTTGAGGAGTGGATGTAGGTGTGAGTTACACCGAACCACTATAAATTCTCTATGTTTGTGTGTGCTTGTCTCTTTATATTTCTGCCTTTTAAATTCTGCCCTCTTCATTCATTGGTTCAGCACTTGTATCTGGAAGCTCCGTGTTCACCCCCGTATTGCCCTTTTTCTATGGAAGATTACATGGGGATGTCTCTCAACTAAGGGCATTTTGTATAGAAGAGGGTTGAGGCTCCCTCTTGCTTGTGATGGCTATCCTGATGAAGAGTCCATGACACATCTTATTTTGCTGTCCAAGGGCGGCTCAGGTGTGGAGGTTTGCCGGGATCACCTTGAGCTTTCTTCAGTTTATGGCTCCTATTGAAATTTTTCTTGCCTTTCTCAAAAGAACCATGAGGAGATCGTCTACCATCCCACAAGGCATTAAGAATGCAGATGTCGCCTACCATATCATATCTGGCTTGATAGGAATGCCCAAATATTTGAGAACAGAAAGTAGCATCCGAGACTTTTTGTGGATAGGGCCTCGCTTCAACCGACAGAGATTATTTAGTCTCCCTCCATTGGAGAACTTATGATAGCAAGGGACACCTGGGACTCCTGTTTGGCTTTTGTAGTGACTCGAACGATCTTCATTTCTTGGAAACCTCCATCTTCGAGCTTTCTCAAGATAAACTTTGATGGCAGTGTGACTCGCGATGGGGGGAGTAAAGGAGCAAGGTTTGTGATCAAAGGCCTTGACTCCAAACTTGCAGCGGCGAATGGCAGTCGATGTCTCTATCCCTGAGGGCTCGTTTGGTTCGCGAGAAAAGAAAAGGAAAAAGTGTGGTCAACGGAAAAGTAATGAGATGCCTCTTGTTTGATTGGAGTTTTCAAAGGAGAGAGACGGAAAAGTTGTATTCCCATGGGAATATGATTCCCACATTTCATGGGAAAGTCTTTCCCATGAGAAGTATGAGAAAGTTACTTTTCCATGAGGCGGGAATCACTCTATTTTTACTTTTTCCCAAAAGACCCTTCAACATTAAAGAAGCATTAAAGAGGCATTAAAGACCTAATTTTTATTAAAGGCATAATAGAAATTATATATAACTTTCCCAGAAAAGTGGATGGCCAACCAAACATCAGCACTTTAGAAATTTGTCACTTTCCTATGGTCAACCAAACATGCCAAAAGTACTTTCCTAGGCATCCTCTTCTTAGAACTTTGTTTTCAGAAATCATATTCCTAAGAGGAAAAATGCTTTCCGTGAACCAAACGAGCCCTGAAGTTGACCTGAGGGCAGCCTGGAAGGGCATAAAAACTTAATGCATGGCCCATCCTAAGAGCAAATCTCATTCACCCTGAAGCGAAATCAACTATGGTGATCAGATGGATTTGGACCCAGTCTAACTGGTGATAGACATCCACTACTACAAAATATCCACAAACTGATAAAGGATTGCATCACTTGTTACTCGCGTGTATCAAGCGACAAACAGGACAGCTGAATAGCACAACATTCTGGCAGTATTTCGAGGATCAATATAATACCATCCCTCCCTTCCGTTCTGATCTTCTTGAATGTACTCATACTAGGCTTCTATAATCCATCCGCCTTATCAAAAACAAAAGTGACAAATTTACCTGCTAACCAATGTTAACCCACTAATTACTAACCTATACTCCATATAATATGTCAAAAACTTTTACCTTTAACATGTCATTTGCATCCATTTATGAATTATGATAGTGTAAAATTTAATCTAAATCTAGTAAATGCCAAAAACATATATCTTGTAAAATCAGTCTTCTTTGCATGATCTCACATTCAAGGAATAGGGGCTTTGAGGGACCCCCAAAAGCAAATCTTTCACATACATTAACATTTTTTTTTGCATGTCCAGTCACAGAAAAGGAGTAAAGGGAAGGATAAAACCAAAATTTTGTCCCCAAATGGCGACTTAGCTAAGTAGCACCCGGTCAAGTGTATCATCGCCTTCTGTGGTACATAAATATATCCACGACATAATGAAGTCTCTTAATCCCAGGCCTTCGGGTATTCATTCATAATCTAGAGATGCACAGATCTGCAATAAGAAGTTGGCATTAATAAGGCTACATGGTATTGGATGCACATTGCACTTTAAATCTTTCATCTAAAACCTCATCCCCTAAAGGATAATGTTGTTGTGAAAAAGAATCCACACAAGATTGTCCACGAACAGTTCTGGATTTTGCCAAAGAATTCACGAATGTGACTAACCCCAATCAAGATGAGTTGATAGCATCCATTATGTAAAAGTGATTTTTTGACTTGACTGAATGATGAAATAAAACTCATTTTAGGTAACGAGCATGTTATCAGTTATTTTGATCTTTCTTGTCTTCCTCAATTTTAAACTTAACAAGACCGTCTTCAACATCGTGCAGTTTGGGAACTATCGAAGAGTTTGAAGATCCAAGAACCACAAAATCAGCACCAATTGGTAAATGATCACTGGGGTGATAGTGGTTAGGTAGCCCACCAATAATATCAGCTGACTCAGGCCCTGGAACTTCAAGTAAACTAACTGGTTTCAGGTAGCCAGCATCTGACAAGAATATGTAATCAAGTGTTCCAGTGAAATCAGGAGTGCAGTTTGTGAATGGCGGCTCTCCTCCATTTGTTGCATAAAGACTGCACAATTGGATCGCCGGTGCTTCTGAATCAGAGTTTGCCCCTAGAAGATATTTGTAGACCTGGAAAAAAACAAATAATTAAACGTGAAAGAGGCAATGATAAAAGAAGACATTTTAAGCCAAAGGCATATTAAAGAATACATATTGGTTCACATTATCAAGTGACTTTGAAATAGACAAAGAAAGAAAGGAGAGCACCTATTAGAACTAAGAGTATTTAGCTAACGAAAGCATATAGTATGGAACAGCTAAAACTACTAATGTGGTTGAACTAGACTGTAAGCTTCACAAATAGACCTATGAAAAAATGGTCCAACCTGGCCCATTTCTTGACAATCTTGGGCAAAGTTTTTCAGCTCGATGGGTCAGGCAAGACCTAGATTTTGAAACCCGAAAGAAAATCAGCCCATGCTCAAGCTTGCTAAATTTTAGTCCCATCTAGTCAAGCACAATTTCTAATATTATATAGTTATTTTTATATAATATATTTAAAGAATAAGAAGTCTAACCCTAATCTAGAGCCCCTCTTATTTTCTACCTTCCTCTCTAGCTGCCACCTCCCACACTAACATCCCCCCTCCTTGAACAAGCTCCGGCTTGCTCCCTCACCTGCCCTCTAATCCCTTCCTCTCCCTCTCCCCCTCCCTCCGAGCATTGTAGCCTCTCCGGACCCACCCACCCCTAATCCCTCCTCCCTGCCCCTATCCTATCCCTTCAACCCCCAACGCAATGCCAAAACTACTCTCTCTTCCATCTCATCCCTCCCTCTTCCTCTCTCTTTGCCACTCCTTCTGGCACCAACAACACTCGACAAGTCACCTCTCTCACTCTGATCCTTTCCTTCCCCCCTCTCACCCCCCCCAACCATGCTGCCAAAGCTGCTTGGATCGGGCCAAGCAAACGTGCAACAAATCGAGCTAAGGCAGAGTTGTCAAGGACAACTCAAATCAAGCCCCGACCCTCTCTTTTTCTCTCTCTAGACTGGGCTTGTGTTACAAATTTCAAGCCTAAGGACAGATCGAGTTAGGCTCAAATTGACCATTTTTTTGTTGATATCGAACTTGATCTAGCCTTGCCCAAAAAATACACAAGTCTGCACAAATGACTAAAGCGGTTGACTCTTAACATGAATGAAAATAGGAACTATACGGTTCGACATTTCTGGGAAATACTTTGTCAATTATCAAATTTTGGAAAACTATACAAACAACCATTTAATGTCAACAATACAATCTCGGCAACTATTCCATTGTTGCAATCACACTAAGATCAATCCCTTGGAATGGCATGGGTATTTTATGACTATCAGGGCTTGTTTGGAAAATCCAGCGGAATTCGGTTGGATTTTCTGCAGGAATCAAGCTTGTTGGCCTACTCACCCCATATTCTTCTAAAGGCCGGTCCTAGTTTCAGCCTAAATCCTATCAATGGGCCTATTGGTCTGCAGAAAGAAAAAATGACCCATAACGGTCTTTTTTTCCTCCCACAGGATTTGGGTTGTGGGGATATTGGGTTGATATGGACCTGCTCAAATAGATTAACCACTCCATGAATCCAATAGGAAATCCAACCCAATCTTACTGGATTTTCCAAACAAACCCTCAATTTCTCAAATATTCTACCATATCCAAAATACTCATTCCTATATTTTTGACAGAAAATTATAGTCTGTTACAATTAGTTTCTTGATAAATAAAGCCCTGACCATCAACCTATCAAAAAGTGTTGTGATTCTTGGTATTGGTAGGGACCATTTGCAAGCAACAGCTCAAATTCTTGCCTGTTTAGTTGTAAATCTCCCAACACTTAGCTAGGTCTACCCTTGGTCGACAAGAAGTCAAAAACAAAACAAAATGGAGAATTCTCATCGAAAAAAATTGGTAGCAGATTAGAATTATGGAATGGCAGATCTCGCTCCCTTGGTGGAAGATTGACAATGCTTAATTCAGTAAGTTCTCTATTTACTTAATATATGCCCATCTTTCTGCTGTAAAAGTAGGTCATAAAATAGATAGACAGCATGTGTGAGAGCCAGTCTAGCTGGACCAACTCTATCTGGGCCAAACCAAGGTTGGCAAGGGGATTAATGAATTACCCAAGCCAAAGTTAGCAGATTGTTTGCTGACTTAACTTTACCGAGAGGAAGTCAGAAGAGTTTGCCAACTTTAGTTCAAATACAGAAATAAATATGGGACTGATCGTCGGCCACACATTCACATGTAGAAATTAGCTTCTTCCAAGCCTAGCTAGTCAGAGCTAATCACTGGCAGAGCTAGTTCCTTTCAGACCTAGCTAGTCAGGGTTGATCGCTGGCAAAGCTAGTACCCTTCAAGCCGAGCTAATTAGCATTGACCGCTGGCATATGCTGATAGACAACATGTTCTATACTCAAGAGCTAGTCTCTTTGCCTTATCATGGGACGAATTGTGGCTGTGTAAACCAGAGCTAATTCCTTTCGAGCCTAGCTAATCAAGACCGATTGCTAGCATATGTTGATGGACAACGTGTTCTGTATTTAGGAGCTAATCTCTTTCGAACCTTGTCATAGACTGATCATGGCTAAAGTCGCAAAGGCTAAGAAAGAATTGATAGTTCATATACCTTAATTTGGAAATTTATTTCTTGATCAGATGCATTAAATATTTTGAAAATTTATGTTTCTAGATGCCTTAAATATTTTGAAATTTATATTAATAAACATATTTTGTGTCAAGTATTTATCAAAATGCTTTAATTTATAATTGAAAAGCTTATATTATGAAAATTGTTATTTAATGCAAAATATGCTTGATCCAACTAGAGGTAAACATAACTTATTGTCCTTTATCTCACTCATTTCTTTCTTTATTTTTCAAATGCCGAAAAGTATAATGGACGGGGACTATGGGCTGAGCAGAAAGGAAATTAGGGTTTAGTTGACTTTATATGTACCTTTCTTAAGTTAATGAATAGATAAGACAGTTGTATGTGTTTACTTTGTTTCATAAGATTGTTAGGACAGCCATTTTAAATTTATTATGCTATAAGCATTGTTGCTATAATAATACCACTGCCTAGATTTTGAGTTAATATTTATATATAAAAAAGGCATGTCCTGTGGAGATTAAATCCTACAGATGTGCAGCCATCTGCCATGCATTCAGCTTATGCCTTTGAGTCATGGAATGACAGCATGAGGATAGGCTTCTTCTAGAAGGAAGCTATAAATGCGAAAAGATTTTCCTATTTGGCAAATTGGACACCAATATGCAAGGACAAGAAAGAAGGCAGCATGGAATTAGAAACCTATCCAACATGAATCTTGCTCTCCTTACAAAGTGGGGATGGAGGTTTCTGGGATATGATATGAACCTATGAAGAGAAAGGTAGCTTGGAATTATCATAGGAAAGTGAAGTTGAGACCACTTAAGGAAAGATGAAGCATATCAATTTCCCATATTTGGTAAGACATGATGAAAACATTACCAGCTTTGTGGAACAGACAGATTTGAAATTGGGGATGGTAAAGACACAAAATTTTGGAAGGATGTTTACACAGAATACGGGGCTTTGATGTATGAATTCCCAAGGATATATGGAACGAGCTTACACAAAAGAGGTGACTGTGAATTCTTAATACAATAAGAGATTGAGAAGATCTATATCACTCATGGTCAAGCTTGGGTATTAGGAAAACCCTTAGAAGTGTCGCCTTGTTTATTCCCTGTGTTCATAATTAAACTTGATTTCTTTCTTACTTCTTGTACCAAGGCTTCCCCCCCCCAGCTCTAATATTTGTAACTCTGTAATTTGTACTGGTTTCTTTCTCTTATTTCCCAATAAATTTGGATGGGTTTGGACCCTCCTTCATAAGAAAAAAACTGTAGGACAAGGTATGACCATATGAAGGCTATAGGAAGCTATTCACATATAAGAGAGAGAGAGAGAGGATAGTTAGTTAGAAGGTAAAATGGAAACTAACCTCATCTCCAGGAGTAGAATTGAAATCACCAGCTACAATCACTGAAGGTATGGAGCAAAATTTATTTGAAACAACTTCTTTGAATTGTGAAACTCGTGTTAGAAGATATTTTACTTGTGCAAGCTTTACATCAGCCCAGTCTGGATCCCTACAACACCAAGACTTCAAGTTAAATAATTAAATATTCAATAAAGAAACTAATAAGCACAATATGAATCAGCATTTTCAAAAAGGGACATAATTAAAAAAAGGAAAAAAAAAACTACTGCTGCCTTCATGTCCAAAAATTATCCATTAATACAATAGCTCAATAACAAGTCAAAACAAAGCAATAGATCAAGACTTGAAAATTTCATACGAAATTGAGAATTAGGTGGATCATAATGTCATTGCTAGTGATGAAAGCTGCAAAGATTGAAAATGATCACATTTACCAGTAAATGTGTGTATTTGCCACAATAATCAGGTGATTAGAAGCATCTCTAAGCTTAAAAGCTGCCAATAAGCCAACACAATCACGTTTCAATCTGACACGTGGATCACTAGGATCTCCATGATCGCCATGACTGTTCTCTTTCATCGAATCTGAAAAGAGCTTATATCCAAGAACATTAATAACTTGATACCAAAACAATATGACTAAATGTAAGGACATTAGAAATTTGAAGCAAGATAATGATGGTTATTTCAATGACAACTACTGACAATAGATTAAGGTAGTCAATTTCATTAAACTAGAACAAACGGCCAAAATATGAAGATGCCAAATTACAAGGGATCCTTGAAAAGTTTACAAAGAACACATGGTCAATTAAATCAGAGGAAGTGTACATGTTTCCATAATAGTGTGTCTATGCATTTGTGTGGCTATAATACACATAGAATGCAGTTATATCCACTGCCAAATTCAATGATCGGAGTTGCAAAATAAAATATATATCAGTGGATGCAATCTAAAAGGTGTAAAATGCTGCCTTCATTCCTATGCATCAAGTCCTCCAAAAATCAACACCCTTAGGATAAAGAGCTCAAGGTGCACTGGTACAACTATTGCTAACATGCATGAAGTATAACAAAAATAATGCTTATAAAGGAATTGTATACCTTTTCCTGATGCTTCCTCTTTTCTATCAATATCAAGCATGCCATTACTTTCAATTTCAGTTGAAACATTCCCATAATCAATACCGTTCACAAGATCATTGTAATGTATTTCTTCCTTTAGGACCAACTCTGCACTGCAATAATTGACAAGAAGTTGAACAAAATGTACATTAAGAAGCAATACATTCTGTGGTTGAACTTAATAAATAAATAAATAGAGGAAATGCGATTGAATCATTCAACAAAATTGCAGTTCTGCACATCAGCTCGTAAGCTATTCCAACCAGTTGGATAATGAATATATGAAATAAGAAATTAACAGAAACAATAGTTAAATACCTATACTATTAGTTAATTCAAACTCCAATTGACTCCCGAAACTGCAAAGCCATTAGGGAGTCACAGCTCTCTTCCTACTTTCCAAGTTTGCCTTTGGAGACAATCTGGGAATTGATAAGAGCACTTGCATTATATGAGCTGGATTCCTTCTGTTTCCTTCTCCCTCTCAGACATATATATTGTCCAAAAGGCACTGCTACAAAAAGTATATCTACTAAAAAAGCACTTCCCTTTAAAAATGTCTTCTGAGCATATACCCTTTGAAAATGCCATTCCTCTATGATATTTCATGATAGTGAATCTGATTAAAAAATCCATACCTAAATATCATGTGCAAATGCACATGCCAAATTCTAATAATTAATATTTATACTTCTCAAAGAAGACTAAGAAGAAACCTCTACAATCCTTAAGAGCATAATTCAAGAGTTAGAAACAAGGACTGCCAAAGTGTCCTGAATTGGGAGTTTTGGACATACTAAATCGGATCGAAGAGTTACCGGGACAGTTCGACTGGTAATCGGGTTCCCCTTTTTTATATAAAACCCCTCTGCCCTTTGATCCTCTCCCTCTCCCTCTCTCAATTTACTCTCGGGAGCTTCCTCTCCCCTCCCCCCTCTCTCTCAATGCTCCTCCACTGCCAACGACTTCACGACGATGATGGCTCCGAGTTATGCCTCTCTCTCTCTCTCCCTCTCTTGATTCTACTGTCGGGAGTTTCCTCTCCCCTTGTCCCTATCTCTTAATGCTTCGCCGCCACTAACAACTTTGCAACTACAACAGCTCCATGACGACGACAGCAACTAGGGTTAAGGTTCCACAACGATGAGGTAGGCCTCTCTCTCCCCCTCCCTCCCTCTCCCTCGCCTTCTCCCCCCGCTCCCTCTCCATCCTTCTGGTTCTGGTATACCTCGGCTCACTATCGTACATACCATACTATACCGTACCTGTCGCCAATCAGTACGTCCCTCAATATCGGTTCATCGAATCTTGATTAGAAAGATATATAATCACAATGCTTAAATTCTGTAAAGAATTTTTCAGTTTCCTTGAAATGCAAAGCTTTCTCAAATTTCTTAAACTCTGAGTTTAATCCCAAGTCCTATTTCTCAAAAATATATCTTGCTTTAATATACTGTGTTGCAGGCTAGTAGAGCAACAACTTTCTAACCACTCAATATAAGATTAAGTAACATGACATTGTTAAACATTTAAAAAAGAATGTCACACTAGAAATCCATATATACTCCTCATAAATGTCGCATATGTCTCAAATTAACATGCAAGGTGTTTTTCTAAAAGTCATAGTAATCTATACGGCAGTGAAAGAACAAATAAGGAATCAAAATATGACATTTGATTCGTAAGAATACTTAAAAAATAAGAAGTTTCATTTAGAGGAGTCAGAATCCTACAATAACTCCCAAAGGTGTTGACATTCGACCTTAAATAGCTGGAAGTTATGCAGAATAATTAGTGATTCAATCCAAATTTTAGACAAGACGAAAGGCGTCACCCTCTGCTTCTAGGGTAATAACCTTCCAACTTTTGACTCTTTGATGCAAGGAATAAGCCATGTAAAAGATCAGTGACAAAATCTTCCTACATCACTGAGTTCTAGTGAATAATAAGATCAGTCATTAAATCAAAATCCTCAAATATTTTGTGGTCAACTCCTAGTTGCTTGTCACCTCGTATATCTGGTTACTTCAGGAAAAAAGAAATAACTCTGGATTCTATCTTGAGAATCTCTATTTTACATGCAAAAAAAAAAAAAAAAAAAAAATGTGCGGTGATTTTAGGTCACCAAAAATTTCTTGGGATGATCCATTTTTATCTTCAATGAATGATTTGAAGCACGAACTTAAAATTTGCTGTTACTCAGACATGAAGACATGCCAAACAGAAGTAGGGGGAACCCAAAGTAGCAGTATTTAAAATTACAGATACATAATTCAGAGATGTTCACAAGAAATGAAGCTAAACACTAACACCTTAAGAACACTGTAGATGATGTACAGAAACTGTCTTCTGAGACATTACCTTTAGGATCTCAAAGATGTACATGAGTAGATTTGCTGCACTATTTTGCATCTACAGAAAGATACACAGTTCTTATACCTGCTAGGCCTGTAAAGAATCCCACACCCGTCTTTTTTTTGCCCAGTTCTTTGAATGTAAATACTTGAATATCCAAGGTTCTCCATGTTGCTTTTGTAAAAGCTGTTATATTCATCTAACTCCTGAAATGGTAAATTATATTTCCTATAAGCAGGAAAAGGAAGCAAGCAAACTCCTCTTTATAGGAAAAAATCCAGATAAAAAAAGACAAGACAGAACCTCAAGTCAGTAACCATCACATGAGAGGACGAAACTATTGCATATTAAGGGTGGCAAGTGAAACTTCGATCTTAAATAATTTTCAATATCACAACAATTTCAACACACCAGCAGGACAACAGTTGCCTTATAAAAAGGAGAATAGATCTGTAACTTAGTTTGACGTAATTGTAACATAGTGTGTTATAGGAGCTGCACAAATTAAGAGCTAAGTGATGAAGAATTGACTGAGCGGGTATAAGCACATGCAAAGAAAACTGAAGAGAAGTGGAGAACACAAAAAGGAGGAAACTTTCTTAATTGTTAAATAATGTAGGAAGAACTGAAGATAGGGGAAACACCTCGATAACAAGCATAGTATATTGTGAAAAAAGAAAATGACAAAGCTCAAAATAACACCAAAATCATTGCTAAATGCGAACCCATGGCAAGTGAGGATTCATAAAGCCAACCCCAGAGAGTTGGGACAAGACTTGATGGTTATAGTTATGGTTATTCATAAGTAAAAAATAACTGGTGTTTCAAAATAAACTATAAAATAAAGATTGCTTAGGGGACCATTAGGCGGCCAGTCCACACATAAGGGCTGCCTAAATGGTAGGGCCTAAGCAGTGCAGCCAAAGTCCCACATAAACTAGACAATCGCCATTTGAAAAACACTAATCCCGAAACTGGAGAGAATGGCACAAGTACCATCAAAACAACCACCCATAACATTATGAGTTAACATACTATGTCTTTAAGCATTAAGAAGATTAAATGAACTAGAAAGAAATGGAACATCAACTCCACATATGCATTTACATGCAGTTTGCAATTGTAAATGGTTGAATAATTGAATTAATCTGATCTGCACACACAGAAATGGCTAAAATATCCTCCCATTATTTGCTCCTTTCCCAGAAAATGCAGATGTTCTAATCATATGCAGAAATATTATAGGCCTCAATTTCATGTGATGCACCTTTCAAAATATAGTTGCATAATGCTCATAAACCTTAGATGAAATGGAGGACTGTTTCCAATGCAACATACTTTAATGCGTCAATTGAATCATTCCAGAAGAGTAGCTTATTAAAATGGTTGCTATGATTTACAGCACAGAGAGGATTAAAAGATGAATAAGAAAAGCATCTGCATGGTTAAGTCATAAGCACAAAACCAGCAAATTCATAAGCTGCCATTCGAGTTTTTTGAAGAGCAAATATATGTAAACCACTAGCTGAATTTGCACCTGTATGCAGAGGAAGTCAGCACTGAGGTTCTTGAGTTCCATCAAAATAGCTTGTGAACGAGCTTTCCACCTACGACACCAAATAGTAGGCAAATGTCAATATATATAAACATGTTAAAATTATAAAATACCAATGTATATAAACATGTTAAAGTAATGATAGATGGCAAGCAGTGAATAAGTATCAGGCACATGCAAGAGTTAGGAGGTTTCTTACTCAAGAAGTGTTGAAGGGAATGCACAATATCAATTGGGCACAAGATCATTTATCTAATGCAGTAATGCACTCTGTAGAACATGCTAAGACCAATAAGTGTTTGGGGATTTTAGCATTGACACTCCTTTAAAATCGGATGTAACATGTTACCAGACATCAGACAACACTCCATGGCACTCAAGTATTGGAACATCTAGCTTATGTTAACTGGAAATGTCATCAATTGGGACAGGTTTCTAGAGTGCATCAAAAAACACCTTGTTGCACTTCATAATACTCGAAATCCCCTCTATTTATTGCTACATAATATCAGTCTCGACTCTCGAGTGTTCAAATCAAGGTTCATTGTCTCGATACCAGACCCTATACCACTATCATCCTATTACTATGTTGGTACATCCTCTGTACCATGTACCGGTACAGTACGATATTGATGCGGCAAACCATGGTTCAAATTCTTCTAGTGATCACACCTATTTTGTTTGTTACTTTAAAATAACAAGGCATGCATGCAAGTTATCTCTAACAAAAGTACCATTGATTGGTGAACTTACTCTAGCCCTGAGCTTATCTTTACATGTTTAATATTTTTCAAACATTTATGGTACTTATCAGGATTTTTTGGGATGTTAAAGTGTTGGAAACTTGAAGACAACTAGAAACTTAGTAACAAGGATTAAAATCCTGGTACTGGTACCCATCCTGGTTTGGTCCTATGTCAGTACAATATTTGGATGGATATGGATGAAGTGGAACAACCATTAAGAACAAGAATGTAGAGGGAAAACATAAAAAAGGATGTCGTACTGGTACCCATCCTGGTTTGGTCCTATGTCGGTACAATATTTGGATGGATATGGATGACATGGAACAACCATTAAGAACAAGAATGTAGAGGGAAAACATAAAAAAAGATGTCCCAGGATGCTAGGTCATCCCAACTCCCAAGTGTCAAGTCACAAGCATCCTGGTGCACCAACCAGGACAATCAAGACATCTCAGTCCATGGGTGAACCAGTGTCCCAAGTGCATCCTAGGTACTGTTCTCTCATTGGAATGGTATTACGTCCACCAGGACACACCAAGATCCAAATTCTTGCTTGGTAATTTTCCGAATTTAGGTAACGCTATAAGAGTGAAAAACATAGGTCATGAATTGAAGGCACCAATAAAAGAGTGTTTCAGTCCTTTCCTTTTGGATTACAACTTACACAAGTTAATAATTTAATCCATAAATCCAGTCTTTATATATATATATAAGTATGACTCATGTTGATTGCACATATAAATATGGAGATTTAAAAAAAATTACTTGAGACAAGAAGATGGAGTGTGTGGAAAATAGGAACTCTTCACATAAACCTGCATAGCAAGATGGAGTTAAAGACTTAAAATTAGCCATTCTAGATTCATAGAATAAGATCTTTCTACATGATCTATACATCACATGCAAGACATGAATTGATAATCTATTGGATAAATGTGGTAAATATTTGCAGGGAGAAATTTTGCACTGCAATTATGTCAAGTCCAGCCATTGCAAAATTATAGGCCAACAATGAGGATCACTGTTATTGCACCTATATTTTTACCAACTAGTGGCGTTTAATGATATGACAGAATATGATTGGCAACATGTCGCAAGAATTATGAAAGGATTCTGCAATCAATTATAGATATGAGTAGACTTCAAAACTTATGAATTTCTTATGTAATGCTGGTGATAGAATTACAACATTTTGATTAAGAAAGAAGATGGAGTGGAGAAGACGAAAATAAGAGAAAGAAGGGAGTTCTGGGGAATCACCACATGAAATATTCCATCTCATTAAGAAGTACATTTAGACATTACAATATGCGGATCCAACAAGCCTTACATAGAGGTGTATCCAAATTACAGCAAAAGACAATCTTAAAAAAGCCATAACTTCACAAGTTAGAACCCATTTGGCATAAATCTACCAAAATTAGAATTCCATTTAACCAAGATATTAACTTTCCCTATTCCAAGAGCTTCCACTAATTCCTAGAAATTTTAAGCCAAATAAGTTTAATCCCCAAAGTCGATCTCAACTTTTTATATATATGGGCTGTTTCTCTTAGCTTTTTGAGAGGTCTTGGAATCATGATCTCTAGTCTAACCTTCTTGTTTTCAAAAGATGGAACTTTTAAACAGGGCAAGCAGGGAATTGGCTGATAGTGATTTCACAAAGGAATGTGGTTGGACAGCTGTGATAACGCACCAAAAAATCAAACAAGAGAAAGGAAGATCAGTGAGGAATCTTAGAATTCAGAAAGTAAATGGGAATTGATGCTTGCGATTCTATGTCAAGATGAACAAGAAACCCTCTAACCACATCTCGGCATTTGAAGGTTCGTGCTCCCAAAGTGACAAGCAACCAAGCACAATCACACCAGCTATCTGAAGGTTGAGCATGTCCAAGAAATTTGTAAGCAAGATTTCGAATACCACCAGAACGGGACAGCACAAATGGCACTATACTGTTCCAGCAAGTTTTCGGAATCGCTACAGTGTATTGGCATGAGATGCAGTCTTATAACTGTGTGTTGGTACCCGGTACCATACAATCCCCCCCCCCCCCCAAAAAAAAAAAAAAAAAAACTGTACAAGGTCCAATAATGACATTCGAAATCTTGTTTGTAAGGCTGTCTTACTTGCATAAACTTAGGATTTGGTAGATCTTGAAGTTGGCCTATTTAGTTTGCTAGACAATAAGTTCCTAAGTTAGATTACTCTAGAATGTGAATTTCTTAAAAGAAGAACAGGAAATCCTTCTTAGGAATACTTAAAATACACTATCCTACTATAGTGTAGTTGTAAGATTCTGCAAACCATCTCAAGTGCTTCGATTCATGAATATGTACCTGATCACGCATTTGTTGCAAAATGGATTAATTGCAGTGACAAAATTCACTTTTGAACATTCTATATCTACTTGTCATATATCATGGATCAGCTGTGATCCATTCCAATGTGAACAATGAATGATAGTGAACAATTAGCCCCACAAGTATGAGGACCACCAAGCAAATGGAATTTATGTATCTTTTCCAAAAATATGATTTTATTGGTATAGCTGCATAGTATTGATCATCAAAGGAGAACAAACCCATGTGTCAGGTTGAACCACTCTAGTATGCCTAGACAACTGTACATGATGACAGCCATACAAGCTCAGCACCCAGCTTCATCTGTGCCTACGAATATCTTTATTCTTTAACATGTTAGAATAAATAGTCCGACAGTAGGCTAGTGTTGAGTTTTTGGACATTCTAATAATTGCATGACTAATTTTATTATTCAAGTCACTACCAGAATTACAGAAATCATTCCTGAAACGATCAAGATAAATTTTTCTCTAGCATAGGGGGCACATTTTGGTAAATAGAATTAGAGAGCTTATGTTTCTCCTAATCTCTGAAGAGCAGGGGCTTTCATTCAGAATTGAGGTATTACTAACAATGTGATGATTGCCCAAGAAATTATGCACTCAATGGAAGAAGCTTCAAAGAGAAATTCATTGATGGTGATCAAGACTGACACGGAGAGAACCAATGATAGGGTTAAATGGAACTATTTTGCTGAGTGCTTCAACACTTGAATGTGTTTGTAATCACGTTCGTTTATAAATGGTGCTCCTTAATCGTGCTTCTCTTCAATCTTGGGTATGCGACAAGCTTGGCCCTTTTCTCCTCTTCTGTTTATACCTTGTTCAGATAAGCTCTCTAGAACCTCAAATAATGCTGTAAATAGGGGTACATTCAAAGTGTTTCAGCCAGGGCATGGCGGTCCTTGAATATCATACTTGTTGGTTGCTGATGATCTGCTATTGTTTGCCAAGGCGTGCTAAGTTACTAACTACCACACCTGGAATTCGCAGCTATCACAGGAGATCTTTCAATCAGAACTTGTTGCTGAAATCACTTCTTTGGCTTGGCTATACCAAGATTTCAATGTGATAATAGACTGGTCTGGTGCAAAACTGCCTCTAAGTATATGAAGGCTCTGGATGTCTATAAAGCTCTGAGGTATAATTCTGATTCGCATACACTACCTTTTCTTTGTTTTGGAATAATTTAGCTGCTCCAAGGGTTCAAACATTTTGGCGGAAAATTGCTGGGCATCAGCTCCCCTCTAAAACTCTCATGACACAAAGAGGCTAGATTAATCATCAATCAGTCCATTGTGACATCAGTGGAATTGAGGTCATCAAACATATCTCTGTAAATTGTCGTGCAGCTAGAGCCACTTGGATCCATATTAGATCAAAGCTTTCTGCTTCTTATAATTTTGACTCCATTAAATCTTTGCAAAGCTGCATTTCTGATGGGAGTTCTGGTCATCAACAATCTATCGCTTCACACTGTGATTGGCTTTTATAGAGTTCCAGGAATGAAAAGCTTTCACATAACAGGGCTTCCATCCCACACCCAATTGCCAACCTGGCCATCCGACTTGCATATGAATTTTATGAGGCACAATCTTCTAACTTGAATAGTGACCTATGACATTGGGATACCTACAGCTCCAGGAGCTCACTCCCTTCCCCTTCAACTATGGTCTGTTGGGTACCCCTCCCCATGGGATAGGGAAAGTAAATTTTGATGGCTTATTTAAAGATGGACAAGCTGGAGCTGGACTCATTGTTAGAAATCACTTTGGTCAGGTCCTATTAGCAGGTTCAAGACCTTTTCATGCATCTTCTATGCCAATCTCTGAACTACGAGCTGCTTTGGAGGCACTGATGGTAGCCATTTATACTCTAAGATGTAGCAAAGTTATGGTGATTCAATCACTACAGTAAATTGGATCAATAGTGCCTCTTACACATGGTACTCATCCTCTACTCAGAGATACTCATCAAGCTATATCCATTCTCCAGTTTTTCAGGGCCCACCATAAACTTCAGGAAGCTAATTATGCTGCAGAACGGCTAGCTGGAAGGCATATGGATATAGATGTACCTGCTAGTTCCACTCTTCATTCTGAGCTTGGTTTGCTATTTCAATGAGTTTATGGATTGCTGCTATGTTCGTTCTTGTTAATCTTTTTTTTTTTCCTCTTGGGGTTTAACCCCTCACTAGTAGTCTAACTCTCCACAGTACCCAATATATATATATATATATATATATATATATATATATATATATATATATATATATATATATATATATATATATATATATATATATCGATAGATATAGATATATATAGATATATATACATCTAATAGATATTTATACATCTCTCTATATATAGATATATGTATATGTGTGTGTGTGTGTATATATGTGTGTGTGTGTGTGTGTATATGTATATATATAGATATATATGTGCGTGTATATCTGTATATAGAGAGACATCCAATCGAACCAAAGGTTACAATGAAGGTGAATCATAGCATGGGAGCATTGAGCTGTTTCCTGTACTACTGGCAAAATGTGACAAGACCTACATTTTGTTAATGTGTGAACAGTCTTATATCCTTTTGTAGTTTTATTTCGAGCTTGTTTGTGTTGTTAGTATTTATATAGATAGCTGTGTAACGTTAATTTAAATGACAAGTTACTTCAAACTGAGAAATGCAAATGTTAAATAACAATCAGCATAAAATATTCAGGATTAATTAAACTAGCATCTCTTCTTGTCTGACTGTGTACCAAGTTTTGTCATGGTTTGGCATGCTGTTTTAGCTTCCTTCATTATGAATAAACTTGTAGATGAGAGATGTAATAAAAAGATGTGACCTCTTGTATATAGATGTACAGAAAGATGGTAGAACTACTACAAATTATTCAAGCCTATAGTAGATCATGATATCATGCAGATACAAAAAGAATCACATTAAACATGAGCAGGATAGACATACACAATAATTCAACTTATAATTCTTTTATTTTCCAAAAGTATCTGTATTACAATTAAAATGAATATGTGAACAGCTATACATTAAAAGGTCACTTCTATTTCACTTGGTCCTTCAATTACCAAGACAAAATCATAACAAAAACATCAAGTAACAAATGTTATGAAAACATTGTTTTTGGAAGTAAAATACTCTTAGAACAGGTCGCATACCTGGGCTAAAATATTATATGATACAAGGCGGAATTTGAAACCTGGAAAAAAATTTTGGCATGTCAATTAGAAACTAAGTGCAATCACGAAGAAGGGCCAGAAAAACTGTTTGTTCATTAAACAAAAATAATGTGCAAATTTTTAACAAGCATAGGTATGGCAATGTTATTATTATGGTAACTTGTAGTGTTAAAATGGAACTCAAACATTTACAGCATGGGGAATTTCTGAAATTCAAAGTGCCTATGAGTTGTTAGCAATGAATTGATAAAGGAAACATCATAAATTTTTGTTCCCATGGAAAAAATTTAAGCTAACATCCCGTGGAAACATCATAAAAGAGTTAAATAACTCAAAATTAGTTTCACTAGTTGCATGGTGATCTTCTTCTTCATAATTTGTTGAATGCGGAGCATTTAAAAGCTCACTTAGAAGCCTTTACCACTTATCCTACTCATCATGAGACCACAAAATAAAAAGCAAGAAGTCATGTTTAATTGATCCTACATTATTCTTAATTTGGTGTGGAAACATGAGACAATTTTTTTATCAATGGAAACACGAGACAATTTTAAGTCTGATATCAAATATCTTTTATGTTTGAAATTAGTTGTTTTCTATATACTTTTTACATTCCTATACACTTGATTGAAACATATAATGATGTCACAATTTCATCTCAATGCCCTACATTTTGTGATATCTATTTTTTTTATAGACCATGTTTAGCATGCATTTTGTGTTGGTAGAAATTTAATGCTGTCATCAAGGGATTCTTTTATACCTACTGCAAGGGACCCATTAAATTATATTGAGTTCATTGTAAAACATGCCAAATGATAAATGATTTTTTATACCTCCAGTGATTTTGCACATGCTAGCCATGCCAAATGATGATTGATTGATGTAGTTATTCTTAAGAAAACTTCACCAAAATTACTCTCTCCATGGTTATCAATGGATCAACTTGCCCTAAAATCTTCTAAGAAGATTAAATTTTGTGAGTATGGAAGGCTGCATGAAACTATCATCTTATCAGCTAAAGAAGGATGAGGCAGATTTGGCAATATATTGATCTGTTTCTTAAAATTTAATGAATTGATAAACAAGAATACTGTGTGAGTTAAAGCACTTGGGGAAAAAATCATGCTTATCATGGTCTGTAAAGTTATCCTACATATATTAATGTTTACGCCTCATAAACTGGCTGCTTTGGTACAAAGTGTGCACTCTCCAAAACCCAACTTTGCTTCTCAAAGACCATCCTAAAAAAGTACATGTAGGATGCATCAATTTTGACATTCTAGCAACAAAAAAAAAAAAGTAACTATCCTACAAATTCTACTAACTAGACATTAATATGTGCGCAGCTCTTACAACATTAAAATTTTCAATTGACCTAGATAGGAACAAACAATGAAATAGGATCCAAAATGTAGACCCTGATGAGATGAAATACAGTTTCTTCTTAATGCTATGTTTGTATGAATGTACTTAAATATGGGTGCACCATATTTGAGCACATGTAATGCATGTATGACAGATTAAGATTAGTGATATATATGATATTACAAAAAATAAGACTAGATGAAATCTTGTGATTACTCAAGAGGCTCTTGATCTTGTGGAAAAATTTCTTAAACAGTTCACTGGTGAACCACTTTTTGTGATGGCATAAAATAAGGGCCCAAAAATTCCCTAGAAATGATAAGATAACAGTGGGGCCCCCAACAGTGTGATGAGTGTTCTTTCCCTAACTTTACATTCTGATAACTTAAATGAATACATCCTGTTGGTCGACTCACTCCACTCGAGTTCTCTAGACACATTCTAGAAAGTGACAGAACAAGTGAGTCTAACAATAGAGAGGGCATAAGTAGCAATATTCTTCATCTCAGATCCTTCTAGCTCATCCAATGTGCAGCATCAATATAAAGGAATCAAAGGTGAATTTCACCAGTGGTAGAAATGCATGTGTATTTTGCATAGTTCTAACACAAAATCATAAGATAGTGCAGCATCACAACAAATTCTTTACAACCATTCCTTGTGTATTTTTCATAGTTCTAACCCAAAAGCATAAGATAGTACAGCATCATAATAAATTCTTTACAACCATGCCTACCTTAACCTTCCACTGGTTATAAATAGTTGAAGTGGATGTTGAATAAAAAATCCACTTAATTATTGAGTTTGCAAGAAAAGGTCAGATTTTCTTTTTTGGCAGAAGGATGCCTTCAAAGATTTTGTCACTGAAGATAAGTACAAGGTGAGCAGTAGTCTAAAACGTGTATCCCATGCCTTGTACTTAAATCCAGGGGTAAAATCATACAACGACCCTAAAACGTGTATCATTTTGTGAAAAAAAATGATCTTTCTTGCAAAATCAATAATTAATTGGATTTTTATGGAAAATTGATACAGTTGCAAGACCTTTTTCAGTGGGAGAAAATTTGCTCCTTTGGTCTTTTCAATAGAAGATTATATTACTATGCTACAATTAAAAACCTTGGGTACGACGCATCATCTACCATCTCTTGCAGCGTCACCCAAGGTACCAAGTGCCAGCCCATGCCACCCAGTGCGTAGCGTTTCAAGCCATTACTGGCATTGGCACAGTGTTGGATGGAACCTAGTAAATCATCTTTTAATTTTTTTTATAGAAGGCTTTTGAAATTTCTGAGTTCTTTTCTTGACATGGCCCGGAAAATGCATTGGCACAGCAAGGCACCACATTTCTTGTGCTGTTTCAAGCCAATTCTGGCATTGGCATAGGGTTGGCATGGCACCTAGTAAATCATCTTTTTTTTTTTGGCCTAGCAAATGCATTGGCATGGCAAAGCACCATATTTGCTATGCCGGAGGCAGCAGTACTTGAGACCTTGTTCTTACCAAAACAACACACGTCAGATATGGAGTTCCATAAAAAGCCTAAGGGCCATCTCATCTAGATCAAACCACACAACCAAAAGGAGGTGGTGGATTGTGGTGATGGCTGTTCATGTAAATGTGGGATCTAGATGAACCCTAGAGCTCTTAAATGCCTCATTGAGAACTCCATTCATTTTTGTACCATGATAACACCATTTAGTGGGTGGGAAGGAGGGGATTGCTAACAGAATTGGTGTATGTGGTCTTTTTTGGACAATGAAGGAAATTAAAGAACCAAAGAAGTTAGCATTCTTCCAACAACAGAACTAAATAATTATTAATAGCAAATGAAAGGGTTTAGTAGCTTCAATGTAAGAAAGCCGGCCTCACAACCTAACAATTCTACAACATTATAATGTGACACAACCATACGACCCTAACTTTGATAGAGAATTTACTGGTAACAAAATACATCTGCGTGAGCGTTGATATTTCTAATATTTTGTCTTCTCATGTGAAAAAATGTGAGTTCACAACCTAAAAATTTTAATCACAGAGAAATACACAAAATCCTTACTTCTGAACTGCAGAAACAAAATCATCACACCCCAATTTCTCAAAGCAAGTTCATGTTAGAAGGCATAAATAGCATGCCAAGAAGAAAACAGCAAAAGAAAACAAATCCTCCAACGAGAATATTTCAGAAAAGCCAAGCAGACTACCAGCCCATATCTAGAGAATACTGTAACACTTTTGAGAATTTTGATTATGTCTAGCTTAAGTGATACTTTCACTCACATCATTGTCAAAGGATGACCCCTTAAATCATAGAAAAATAAAAAAATAAAGTGGCCAAAAACAACAACAATTGTTAAGATTCGAATGACTATATGTTATCTCTAACAATTAACTGTCAAAAGAGCAAATGAATAAACATACCACTCGAAGTATTTTTTGTTGTAAATTCTCCATCTTCCAAAGAAATAAACTTCAGACAGATAGGCTTTGGCATTCCACTCATCTTGCTCTTGCAAATCCTCCTGAACAATTGACTGTCAACAGTCTATTGGAAGGAAGCATCTTGCAATTTTATTTTCATTTGTCTAACTGAAAATTTTAACATCTTCAATAATGATAAAGATTGCAGAAAGGATGACACCGGTGTGCAATGCATTGTAACAGCTCCCAGTATTAAAGCAGAAACAACATCAATTTTAAAAAGCAGTCATTAATATTTATGATGGCAACCCAAGATTAAGCTATCTAATAGGAAAAACTGACAAATTTCTAAAACTGTATAACTGTCAGTTTCTGAAATATAAAATGTTTAGATTAAGTGGAATTTTCAGAAATATTTGTTTTCACATAAGGATCCTATTTTTTAAGAAAATAATTCAGCAAAAGTCTCATCCTCAACTAAATGATGAAGCATATTAACAGCAAAATGGGGAAGAATGCAAAATAAATAGAGAATGCCAAAAGAGAGGAAAAATTTAGTTTTCGCTGCAAAAAAATAGTATATCTTCCCCAGTCTCATGATAATTGCAAGAAGGTGCATCCTACCACATACCATCTAATTACTTACACTTTTGAAAAATTCTCGTCTCTTTTCTTCGAACATAGTGCATAAGCCATAATTCTCCCAATTCTCTTCAAATGAGGGCAAAGTCAATGCAAGTAGCCATGATGGGACACCTTCAATGAAAAATATTTTAACAAAGTCACCTCCATAAATTCCATATCCTATCTAACCAAAAACTCGCCCTGACACCTTTCCCCAAACCATTGCTATTGCCAACTCCAAGCAAACAGTCTTTTTCAATTCCTTTCCAAAACCCACTGGGCCTGCATGTTGGCAACCTTGATCCATTCCTATTGTTGTGATTCTACTCCATCCCAGTTTTTCAATCTCCATAACTGTTTTCCTATGGAGGCCTATCCATTTCCTTTGACCCCCTAATACCTTAACCCCTAGACTTTTTCTCTTGATATTAACAACCCCAGTCTACTGAACAGATATGTGAAAGTTGCTTTTCCAACTTCCTCTGTATAACTCATTTTCAAATCCAACATCTAAACCATAAAATTTGGCTTTGATCTATGAAAACCTGTCACGCCCCAACCCCGCGTGACAAAACCCCCACTAGAAATTCAAACTGTTCTCTATCATTTTCTGGTCACATCGGAATGGATTGCAGCATTGTCCATGATATATGACAGGGCATATGGAGTAACTAAGTAAGCATAGAATGTCCAACAATGAATCTTGTCACTGCAAGAAATCCATTTCAAAACAAAGGCACAATCAAATACATAAACATGAAACCAAGCACAAGATACAATCTACATAGTTTTACAAGAATATTATAATTTAATTTATTTTAATTATTCGTAAGAATAATTTTCTGCTCTTCCTTTTGAGGATACTTTCAACTTTTCTGCCTTACGAATTTCATGTTCAAGAGTAATCTGATGCAGGATCTTACTAGCTAGTGACGTGGCCAGCTTCGAGGTCTATCAAATCCTAAGTTGATGTAAATAGGCCAGCCTTACCAATATGTTGGATATGCTCAACCTTCAAATAGCTGGCGCAATTGTGCTGGCCACTTTGGGAGAATAAACCACAAAGAACTCAGAGAAGCTATCACAAAAGTAAAGAGAAGATAAAAGCAGGAGTAAGCTGATTGATCTAATACTAATTGGTACAGGAACATGCAGAGATGGCATACAATTTTTAGCAAAGCAGCAATAGCAGAAGCAATATAAAAGAGGAGAAACTAAATCAACACTGATGTTCCATGAGGGTTGTTTGTTCTGGTCCTTGGAGTCAGTACCAAGGCCTCCACTTGCGAACCATAGTGAGCATTGTGGTATTTTGCATGGATTCAGCACCACGTAAGGAATAAGTGTTTAAAAAAGCCTCACAAACCTGAAATTTATTAACCATGTGTGAATAGTGTGGTACAATAGATATTTATAGACTCTAGGCCTCCTTAATGACCTAGGACTCTTGGAGACCTTGAGAATTCATAAGTAAATTAAAAAAGACAGAAAACGACTGATTCATCAATAATCATCATCTACATGAAAAGAATGGCAGACCATAATTTTCAACAGCTCTGACAATCTTTCTGTAACATGGCATTGTTTCCAGTTCACACAAGTCTTAAGCCAGTGAAAAGTTTATGAAGTGTCCAGTCTTGCCCAAAGTTTTTCACTAATTGTTCAAACTTTGGGCTGTTTTTTACCCTAAACCATCTAGAACAATCATCAAACTTTTAACACTAGACTAGGACTTCAAACTAACTCTCATTATAATTGTAATTTTCCACTAATGCAACATACAAGGTCTCTGTGTTACATTAAAAACAGAAAGGGAACTAACCAATAAACTATGATTAAATTGACACGGACAAATATTATTAATCAGATGTCCCACTTTGCCTTGTGATGCACCCACACAATTTTCATTCCAATATACAGTCTTCTTACCGAGTGGCCTTTCCCTAACAGAAATAAGATGTTGCTAGTGCTTCTAGAGCAGGGCACCTCTACCTATATCACTATCCCATTGATATCCTACTATTGGTCATAATGCCTATCTCAAAAGATCACTCCCAATCAAAAATCATGTATATACTCATCCCATCTGTATCCTATTATTGCCACATGTAAGAGCAACAACTAGCCCCCTTCTCTTCCCCTCACACTCTTTTTCTACTACTTCCCGTTCAATAGACTGACTATAGCCTCCCTCTCTAAAACCACCTCCCTCACTCAGCCTAAGGTCATCAGCTCAAGAAGTATTCAACAATTGTCCAAGGAGGATACCTACACAGACTTTCATCTACATATTTGGAATTCGATCTCTCCCATTATGAAGTGACACTTTGGAGAGTTGAAAAGCTGTCATCTAAGGGAGCCCTCAAGGGTCGAGGCATAGAGTATTGAGGAGCAAGAGGAGGCAATGCTCCACTCCTACTCTTTCCAGGATGGTTAGGAGAAGATGAAAAGGAACCAATGGAGATTTCCAACTAGTGAGATAGAAAGCATAGAAAAGGAGAAAAGAACCCTGAAGCACCCTGGTTTCGGTTGCTATCCTTGTGACCAGAAGGAGTACTTTGCTTGTGAGTGACAAAACAATTGCTTCCACTATGATGCTTGTGGGCATCTACAGTCCTCTTGCCCTCAGCTGAGCCAAAAGGACTAGTTTAACATCATCGACATGCTCTATCACTCCAACCAAGCACCTAGTATGCATTGAGTTCCAATATGCTCTAACATCTAATTTTCTCTTCGCTGTAGAATGTAGATTGAAGGAGAGTAAGGCTTCTTTCCCATCTTTGATCAATGGTGATTTTAGCAATTCTAGACGAGGGACACGGGAAAAGATGGGATGCAAGGATAGTTCTCAAGATGAACCACTTCACCGTCAAGTTGAGTCCTTAGTAATTGCTAGATGGGGTGGGTAGCTAGTGTTCCATGAACACAGTCACAAGAACTGGATCCAATAATGTCTCCAATATGTGTGCCTCAACAAGAGGAGAAAAAGAAGATATAGGGATGTATACAGAAATAATTTAGATTAAAGTATTATATACTTAAATATTATAAAAAATTAAATCAAATCAATTGTTAAGGTCATGTGATATACATATCTCTTATTGAAACTTCCCAAAAAGCTTAGGGTTTTTAGAGAAATGACATTTTGCAATGCCATTAAAGTACCTAAATGACCACATTCTTGACCCATCTCTAAAAAGAATAATATGTCACTTGTAACATTATTATAGTAAAAAGTTGAGTTCATTTTCGAACAACTCCATCTCTTTACAAATTTGTAATAGCTACAATAGAAAAAAGAAATGATAAGCATCCAAGTTTCTAGCATGTATCCAATTCAGATATGCATCCAACATGGATTCTATAAGCTAGATGAGACTATTCATGTAATACAGGGGACAGTTGATGCTTGTTCTTCTGGAATGGAGAAAGGGAAGGATAAAGGGGTTGAGCTAATAAGCTCACTATGCCAAGGAAGGTTGCTTTGGCAGACAATAGGATGTTGGGTAGTTTGTGGAAAACAATTTAAGGTTCGCAGGTGGAGATTCTATGTCCAGTGCAAGGGCCACTTCTGCATATATTGGCAACCCACTACTTGCCAATCAACGTGAAAGCAGTTGTGACTGATCCTTCCCCTACATTAGGGAGTGAGGCACGAGAGGATGCATTGCATGGAGAGCTTGTGCTTGAGGTCTTCATCTAAAGAATTTGCAACTAAGTGAGGCATGGAGAGACCAGCTCATGTGCTTGGGCTTTCAACCAAGTAGGATGCTAGATCTCCCCATGGACCATCTCCCATCAAGCTTCAAAAGTGTTTATTGGCTGCCAAGGACATTTATTTTCTCCTTTGCATGTTGTTCCATCCAAATATGTGCTTGATTATTTTATGCTTCATTGGCTCCATGTCTATGGCCTTGGAGGTGTTTTGGCTACTGGAAAGATGCAAGACAGAAGTGAGTCGCATGGATGTCATACTCCTGACACCTCGATATCCATCAGTGACTCTTGGGCTTCGAAAGGAAGGGAAGAGCAGGGGTGCTGTCTAAGGAAAATGGCGAAGGTGTGTCTCAGTTCAAGGACTTAACTATTTGAGTTTGAGGTTGACTTGACTGAAGAAGTTGTGCTTCAAACACAAGACATTCAAAGCAACAAAGGCCAAGGGACAATGACAGGGATGATATAGGCACATGATTAGACAACAAGGTCTCCACAATGTCGTTATCTGATAGCCATGAGCAGATGTCCTGTTTTGTAGTTTGGAAATGAGTTTCTATGCAGGTTTTGTGAACTATGGGGCTTGAAAAAGAGTTCTATCACTGCTTGCTAAGGATAGAGGGAAAGAGTTCTGTCACTGCTTCATGCTAGGAGTGGTTGAAGAGAATTCTATCACTGCTTCTTGCTTGGGATGGTGAGAAAGTCCTATTGCTTGATTGCTCTTCGTCCATTTTTTTTATTTTTAAGGTGGTGGGAGAGAGTTCTATCGCTTGTCTTTCTTCTTTTTGAGGATTTAGCCCCCCCTGATTCTCTCTTATTTCATTTTTGTTGAAACAAGGAGGTGTCTTTCCACTATATTAATCAAAAGAAAGAAGGAAAGAGCAAAAGAAAGAACGGGAGCAAGTCATCAACAGTAACTAGTCAAACATCATAACATGTAAAACAGAGAATATATACAGATAAAGGAAAGGGAGGAAAAAAAATTATTCTCAACACCTCTATACCAAGAGAGTACAAAGAAACTGATCAAGATCTCATTTTTATAAAGAAAGACTTCATCAAATGACCTTCACTAGTATTGACATCGAAATCAATACTAATTTAAAGTTATTTTACAATAGAAACCGATCTCGCAATCTTCATCAGAAATTATGCATGATAATAAAAAGAAACCCAAATAACTCTATTTAATCAAAATTTTGGATACGAAACATATATACCCAACTCGAACTTAACCTTTAAACGGAATTCAGCTCAAGGCCAAAAAAGGTAAAAACAAAGGAATCCAGAAACTCCAATCTAATGGTTTGCCCAAGAGAAGAAGAGCGATCTTGCGTGCATAGAGATTGGAATTCTGGAACCCTAAATCATAACAGCTATAAGTTTCTTAGAGTCCTCTTGGAGATTAGTTCGTACCAGCGCTCTGGCGCGGAGACGGGAGGCCGCAGAAGAAGAGGAAACCCTCTCAGCATCCCCTCTCTCTTTAGATTGGCTCGTGCAGAGGAGATATGGCCGTTTTCCGCTCTGAGGTCGGTTATAACGATGGCGGCGCTCCGTTGCATGATTGAATTGGAGCAGCGGGCTCCACTGAATTAACGGGCCAAGCAGTCCCAAAAGGCATGAAGGCCCAATTTGAGTCCAATTGATCCCTGGGCCGAACAGCCCATGAGATGGCTTTGGGCTATAATTGTCTGAATATAAGGGATTCCAATCAGGACTTGTTTAATAAGGGCAGGTCTTGTTTGGCTGCAATGTGGCATGTCATGTGGACCTCCCAACTCATGGACCGCACAAAAGGAAGCCATGGAATATTTATTTCATTCATGTACTTTCTGAATGAAATAAATGGTTAGGTAATTATTGACTTTAAAAATAGAAAAGCAACAAGAATTTGTAAATATGTGTGAAGCAAAACAAGATGGAGAACATGTTTCATGCTACCTAAGCAGCAATCATACATACCGTTATTTGTATTAAATTCCTGCCGATTGAGTATATGCCGGAAAATGTAGACATTTCTTATATTCTGAAGCATTTTGACGCAAAAAATGATCGCTAATCAAGAGGAATGGCAGTTTGATGTTGCTATCCCAATGCAAAGGAGATGAGCAATGATTGGAGTCCATTTCCTTCTCACCATAGGACGACAGCCTACCAACCAGATTAAAGATAAAGAGTAGCTCAACCAGTGGACATAAGCTTGAAGTCTGTAGGTTATTCCCAAGTCTTCATTGTATGACAGGAGAGAGACAACTAAGGTGTTTCTCAAGGTTTTTTCTGTGTAGCTAGTAACGGGAGCTAAATCAGATCTAGTATATATTTATATATATATTCATATTTGTTTTATTTGATAAATATAGATACGAATATGAATATTAATCAGATGTACAAATTAATATTCATATTTATTTTAAATAGATATGGATACAAATCAGATACTAAAAATATAAATATAAATTAAATAATTAAATTTTATGACTATAGAATAAAAAATATTACTAAGCAAATGATAAAGTAAGCTAATAGTATGCTAACATAGATATTTATTTTTTAAAAATTTTAAGGTGCTATATAAAATTAAATAACGTTATAATTGGAATTAGATATTCATATACAGCTTGGACGGCTGCCTATTTAAATATTTAGATTTTTTTTTAACGGATATAAATACAGATATAAATATTAGTCAGATATTTAAATTTTCATTTATATGTTAATAAATTTAAATAATATATATATATATATATATTAATTTATTTTTATCCTTACTGGGAATAATAAATAGGACAAGATCAGAGCTGCATGCACGTGAACAATAGATAGGGCAAGATTAATAAACCACCAGCTGGAAACCGGTTTCTGGTCCGCGTACCGACGGGGATGCTCCACCCGACATTTGGCGCCATTCCGGATGAGCCGCCGACAAGAACACACTGTCAATAGATTACGTTAGATTGCAGCTGGACGGCGTAAAATACTCGACACGCGCTCGAACCAGCCCACATTTAATGGCGCCGAATCCAACACTGCTGTTCTGGCCGGACCTCATCAGCCCGAGATCCGTTTGGCAAAATCTAAACCGCAGTTACAGTGGGCCTCGTCCCGAAGATGGTCGTGGTATAGCCCCCGAAGCAACGAGGAAAGGAATCGCCGCTCCCTCTCTTGGTCTTTCTTCACGTGAAAGCCCTTAGAGAGAGACAGAGAGATGGCTTTGTGGTAACTTGTGGTGGTATAAATATATGTAGAAAGAGATCTTAAATGGTGGAGTTTGGGCCATCTCCAGATATTTCAGGTGAGCTGTATGCATTTCATTTGGTTTGAAGTTTCTCTATTCTTGGTCTTGGAGAGGCTGTGCATTTGTTTTATATATCTCTGCAAAAAAACCGTGCTCCTCTGAACAGTTCCCAGTAGACTAAGTGAGGTGTTATTGATGTGATTTGCTTTTTATTTTTCCTTTCTTCTTTGCTCCCGTCATGGAGTCTTGTTTTTGTTTTTATTTTTTTTAGCTGAAAATTCTTTTTTTTCTGAAATTTTTAGTGGTGGTTTGGTAGATGCAGGGGAAGGCAGTGGATTCCTGAATAAAAATATAAGAACTGGATCTTTTTTTAATTAGTTCAGTGAAGGGTATCTGGGAAATAGTTGAGTGGGCATCACTGTCTTCTGGAATCTTAAAAAGTGGATAGCATCAGCTTTTGAAAGGAATAAAAGGGAAGTTTTGGTGATCGGGTTTGGAATCTGGATTTCCAGGCTGTGAAATATTGCAGTTTTCTTTTCGAACTTTTCAATATAATCAACAAATCAGTTTCATGAGAAGCTCATAACTGCTGTCGCCAATTCTGTGCTCATATTGGATCCTATTGAAATTTTCTGTTAATCAGCATTTATCAATAAGTTATAGTCCATACTTGTTCCTTCATATATATAAACGTTGTTATCGTTGTCTGCTTAAAATTCTGCATGTCAAACTGCTATATTGATGTTATAGTAAAGAAAATTAGGTTTTGTTTGCCTTAATAGGATGATGAGAGCTCACTTGATCAAATCAGGAATAAAGGAAACAAATTTGTTGCCAAGACTTCTCCAGCTCCTCCTCCAGATGTTAAGAAATTGATGTTTATTGATCCAATAAACGTTTGTTCATCATTTAGTAAAGAAACAGAAAAAAAAGGAAAAAGTACTTATAGAGTTATAGTTAGTGCTAATTGTTAGCCAGTTGCCGATCATATATTCAAAACCTAATCGTCCACCAATATTTACTTAGGCATAAAGGAATTTGCTTTATTAATTTTAAATTTTGGAACCATTAACATTGGACAGATTCTTGACGCACTCTTCGAGTTTTTCTTACGAAAGGCTGAAAATTCCAGGGAGCCTCATGGCTGCAGCTATTATTAACAGATGTGTTGTTTATAGTAGTGATGCTATGGTGCTTGCTCTGTTTTAATGTGCTCACATTGATCCTGCAGAATGATTGGTGGTAAACCAGGAGCATGGATTTATCTTTTAATCTTACTAAATCTACTAATCTCGCTGAAAGTGGAAGGTTTCGATGTTCCTCTCACTCTTGTGCAAGCTGCTGTGGCCAAAGGAGCAGGTTGGATAATTTTATCATTACCACCTGCAATGTTGCTCTCACTTTATCAGACTAACATGATTTCTTTTTACTAGGACTTTCTGTTTGTTCAGAAACTACACCCCGTTTCCTCTTCTTGAATCTAACCATGTCTTTGGCTCTATGGTTTCTGAATTAATATGCAGTCTGTTTGGATGGAAGTCCCCCAGCTTATCATTTTGCACCGGGTTTTGGCTCAGGGGTGAACAACTGGTTGGTTCACATGGAGGTTGGTTAGATCTTCTCGTTGTTGTTGGAATATTAGAACTAAAATACTTTCTTCTTTCTTTTTTTTAATTGAGCAAAAAAAATGGAAGATCCACCCAGTTTCATTTCATAAGGACGAGAAACAATATGCTTTCTTCTGTTAATCCATTGGTATGGAGTCTCATATTCAATCTTCTGTGATGCTCATATTCAAGTGACGATAGGTTCTTATATTTTGACTGAATCGGTATCTTTGGTTGCTGAGTCTGAGGTATAAAGAGATCCAACATTGGCATATATCACCATTGCCAGTCCAGAAATGATTGTTGTAGATGAGCTGAAGATCCACAAGGAATGCAACAACTTCAAGAATCGTTCATGGATATTCTACATAGTTTTTAATGTCTAGGATATAGATACTTATTGCAACACAAATAATCTACCATGATACTTGTTGCAGAGTGCAGAGGAACGAGAAATATACAACCCTCGTGATGAGTTGCTAAAAGTCAAAGACGAATTCTTTGCCAGCAAAGGAAAAATTTAAGTCTGTTGGATGTCGCAAGTTCCCCGGGGTTCCACCTTTTATGAGATGGACTCATGTCTTTTTTTTCTTTTTTAACTGATCTTTCTCAGGGAGGAGGATGGTGCAGTAATGTTGAAGAGTGTAAAGAACGCACAGGGAACTTCAGAGGCTCCTCTAAGTATATGAAGCAGCTTTCCTTCTCTGGAATTTTAGGCAACCAGCAAAATTTAAATCCTGGTATAGCATTCAACAATTATCTCCTTTGATGGATATTGTCAATACCACTAGTGAATGAAATTAATCTGAATTTTATGTTGCAGTTGGGTATAATGAGTATATGAAGGTTTTCTAGAGATTTATTCTTTTAATGAATGCAAAAAAAAAAGATGGAAAAGGAGAGCTTTTAATAAATTCTCTAGGCCTTGTATAGATAAGCGGCTGAATTCTCCCATTATTCCAGATGTTTCTTCCAAATGACCCTTTTGCAACCCAGTTTGAACCGGAGGCGAAAGGAACATCTAAAACATTGCGAAATAATCAACTTCATACCAACTTACCTGACCAAACCTAGATGAAGCTATGCTGTCATGAAGGCTGGATAAGTGTACTTCAGGTTTTCTTAGGTCAGGGATAGCTGATTCTCGGCTAAGCCGCATTATCCAATTTCCAATATCCCACAGCTGAATGAAGTTAGGTGAACTAATTTCCAAGGTCTAGAGAATCCTGAATGATGAAAAAAAAAAATAAAGCATAAATATTTTTATGGGCTTCTGGATGAATCGACTGGCAGATAGGAAAGTTGCATGCAAATCATGTGAATTAATGAAAACTACCCATTACTCCGTTTATTTCATATGCAAAAAATCCATGAGACAACAAAACCAAGGAATGTTTCTCTCAGGTATATCCGGTATGTCACTTTATACAAAGAAGGGCCTTACATTGCTTAATGGAAACTAGGGGCTCCATGGTTTAGTACTATGAGTCTATCATCTCCTCACACATATGGTGGGATGGCTTGTTCTGCAAGTAGTACAATTGTTTTTGAAAAGTCCTGGTTATGTATGCAGTGTCAACCACTTCATTAATAGTATTATTTGCTCTTTGGACTCCAAATGCAAGTCCTTGCTAGAGGACACCTAATTATTCTTCTTAACTATTAACCTTTGCCCTCCAAAGGGCTAGTTTGTTACTGTAGTCACCTGCCATTTGTAAATGGTTCTCTTTGATATATCACAACTAAGTGATCACATATTTACCTATATTTTATAAAATTGGTCACTGAGATTAAGTTTTACATTCATTTTTAGCAATCCACTGTTGCTGCATTTAATTAATTTCCTTGCATTTTTAATGTTTCTGGGGATACATGTAGACTTCTATAACTGGAACAAGGTAAAGATTCGATACTGTGACGGTTCATCATTTACCGGTGATATAGAGGCAGTAAATCCTGTAAGTCTGTTCTGCATTGCATTTATGCAAAATGTGCTATACTTGCTATTTGGTTAATATATTTTTCTCTTTTATTTACAAATCGGGAATTTGTGAATATAATGTTGGACTCTATGTCATCATCTAATTAGGCAACAAATCTTCACTTTAGAGGAGCTAGGGTTTGGCGTGCTATTATGGACGAACTATTGGCAAAGGGGATGAACAAAGCACAAAATGTGGGTTCCTGTAAAGTAGCCAAATGTTTTATTTGTATTATATGGTGTCCTCATAGTATGAAGAATGGTTGCAGGCTCTTCTTTCTGGCTGTTCAGCTGGTGGTTTGGCATCCATACTACACTGTGACAGCTTTCATGATCTTCTACCAGCTGGTGCAAGAGTTAAATGCTTCTCAGATGCTGGTTATTTTATCGATGCGTACGCTCATATTCTGTGCTTCCATGTTAGAATTTGCTCATTATACCAGAGAACTACTCCCGGTTATCGAACTTTGCTAATAAAAAAAAAAAAATCCGAGCATGACATTCTTTGGCAATATTATGACAGGAAGGATGTTTCTGGAAAAGAGACGATCAAAGACTTCTATAATCAAGTTGTGACCACCCATGTAAGTTTACTTAGTTCTTTTTTATTGACTATATATAAACCCAACTATTGTATTCATGGTACTGTTTGGGTCAGTGACAAGCCCCTGCCCATGAGATGGTTTTAGAAGGAAATAGAAGATTCTAACTCGAGATAAACTTATGACCAGTGTAATTACTTCTTAAATAATAATATCATTTCTGACATGCTTAAAATTATGTAATATCATCTAGTCTTAATAGTAATATTTAATAATGCATGCTAAGTTGGAACTTGTATTTCTTCTAGGGATCAGCAAAGAATTTGCCGTCCTCATGCACTTCAAGGTTTCCGCCAAGCCTGGTAAGTAATATTTTTCTCAATTGTGGTATTAAGGCATTACCAGAAAAAAAAATTGTGGTATTATGAACCTTAGAATACCATCCTACCAACATGGTTTAAATGTATATGCAGTGCTTTTTCCCACAGTATGTGGTGCAGAATATGCGCACGCCACTTTTCATATTAAATGCAGCATATGATGCATGGCAGGTAACAATTTCCTCAAATATATTTTGCTGCTTTTGACTTATCACGCTTAATGAACCCAAAGAGTTTTTCTGCTGAATTATTTTTGAAACAATAGCCGCAATATCTTTCTTCAGCTAACTAAATATTCTTATCAAGCCCCTGTAAATGAGGTTATATTCTATACTTCAAGCCCCTGTTATACCATGGTTTTCCTTTAATGCACCCAAGATATAGTAAAAGATCTTTGCTTTAGTATATCACATATGCTCTTTTAATATTCCAAGATGATGACCCACCGACTTTTACCATGGAAGAACAGACTTGAACCTTTCTGCAGTTCTTAGAAACGTCTTATATGCTGAATGAACCTTTTTTGACCAAAGATATACTGAAAGATCATTGCTTGTTTCACAAAACATCTGAGCAGTGAATAAATTGTCTCAAATTGCAGATCAAGAACATTTTTGCACCAAGTCCTTCTGATCCCCGTAAAATTTGGAGTGAATGCAAGCTTGATATAAAGAAGTGTTCTTCAAGCCAACTTCAGGCCCTGCAAGGTCAGCACTTTTAAGTTGATACCGATCACTGAAAGTTTCTTTTGTATGGCAAGTCGCCGGTCTGGCTTGGATTTTCAGAGTTTCCAACACTGAAATTCTATAAACAGAAATTCTATTAGCAAGTCATGCGTTCATTATTATTTAAAACAGATATTGTATCAAGATCCATATATAGTATGCCCAATTACAAATTCTTCCTTATTGCCTAGTTATGACTTAGAAGCAGCAACATGTACATCATCATTTAATAATTGGGAGTCATGAATTATTACAGGTTTAATTTAATTGGAGATTATGGTTTCTCCAGGTCAGTTGAACAGTTCTGTTGTGTTTGAAGAATATGAGATTAACATATTTTTTGATGTTATGACAGGTTTCAGATCAGAGTTTCTACGTGCACTGCCCAGGAATTCTCCATCAGTAGGCATGTTTATAGACTCATGTTATTCCCACTGCCAATCAGGGGCTCAGGAAACATGGTTAAGCAGTAATTCTCCTGCTATAGATAGGATGGTAAGCTAAACCATCTCCCACTTAATTACAAATATACAGAGGTGGCAGTTTTCATGTGTCAATCACTAATTTCTTTTTTTCTTGAGGAATTCTGTATTCTGTCATAACTTCTGCGCCCGAAATGGGATGATTAGAATTATAATGCAGTTGCAGGCTACTGATGCATTTATTTATTTTCTTTGTAACTTTTCACTCTTGTTATAGATGTATTATATTGTTGCATGTTGTAGGCTGTTATGTTGCCTTCGAACCGAGGATTTTGTATCTAAATGGAGATTACTTAATATTATGCTTACAAAATGGAATTTATGATTATTCCCAGTATATATCTTTTATAGTCTGTCTTATCTTCTTATTTTTCTCTTTTTTGCAGTCAATTGCAAAAGCAGTTGGAGACTGGTTTTATGGCCGGAGTGCCGTTCAGAAGATCGACTGCCCCTATCCATGCAACCCGACATGTCACAACCGTGAAATTGATTAATATCAGCCACCTTGGATCCAAAAAATAAGAATTGAACAAGTGCATCAAACTTATGCTAGCCTGTCACTGATGTTGTTCGCCATTCATGCAAACCATGCCTAAGAAATAAAATCAAGTGTCACCATTTTTATACTCTTTGCGAGCATCTCTTTGATCTTTTGTTAGCTGAAAATGCGTAGTTTGATTAAACTGATCGGCCTGTTTTACTTTTATATGTAGAGTCGAGAAAAGAGAAAAATTTCTAATATCACCATCTCTTAGAAAGATGGAATTTCAGTTTTTAAAAAAATATGGAATTAGCACGTTATGTAATGGGTTGGCATCGCTATATTCAATAAATTGCCCCACAGCATTGATGAAGACACTGAACTTCTACCTCACAAATTGACCAAAACCTTCCTTGAATTTAATTATTTAGTTATTTTTCACAAGGATCAACAAGAATTGACTCTACTTTGATTGATTGTTGTTGTTCCATTCAACAACTTAAAAATCTATTATATATTACTGACCTTTTTCCTATCATTTGTGAGAGAAAGAGAGTGAGTTCCTCTTGCACTAGAGTTACGTACATATGTATAGACTCAAATATTTGAACTCAGAATTTCTGGTTGTTAAATAGGTAGATATTTATCTTTTTTCCTGTTACTATAAATTTTTAAGATCAACTGATAACACGATTTTAAAGTTCAGGTTTACTAGATTCATGCGTTTTGATTCACCTCCACGCTAATTATTTATTTAATTTCTCAGATATCATCTTGTTCTTGCTTTAGTTTGGGGCAGACTTTTCGCATGATATCTAATTTTGATCCATTTTGTATGTATAAAAGAGTAGTGGAGATGACTAGTATCTACATATTTGAGCATCGAAGTCTTCTTTTTCCCTTTTGGTTTATTCTTTTTTCCCTCTTTGAGCGTTAAGTTTGCTTTTGCTTCCCTCCAACCTTTTTTTTTAATCAATGAAATAAGTTATGGCTTGCCATCATTTTGCTCAAAAAAACAAAAACTTTTCATATACTAATCGAAAAAGTTGAAATTCATTATAAAATTTTTTTAAAAAAATGTAGACACTCCATTCCTATCTTACCTTAGTTTCCTCCATGCTGATATGATGCCAATATGCACATCATTGTCCAACTTCTTTGTGTCACATGAACACAAAGAATTGAGCTATTGAGCTTAGACAACAAAGCCATTAATTTTAATGAACTAAATCCCATTAGTATCCATCTTCAAGTATTCCTAAATTACAAAAAGGACAGATTAATTTTATATATTTAATATAACTATCAAGAGATTTTATTAGTAAGCTAGCTATCATCTAGAAAACTGATCTATGGATGACCTCTTGTTTTTGTTTTTTTTTTTTTTGGCTACAGCCTTATCCTGTTAGAGAGTATAAGAGGAGAGAAACTGGACAGGAACAATCAAGGAACAGTTGATACAAGCTGGAAAGCATATATGTATGTATGTATGTATTATTGAACACAAAAGGACAAGTAACACTCACTGAGTTTGGTGGGGGGGGGGGGGGGGGGGGTCTGCACGAAGGTTAAAGCAATACCGGGCCCTTAGTGATCTTCTAGGGCTCGTTTGGTTTGCGGGAAAAGAATGAGGAAAAGTGTGGTCAACGGGAAAGTAATGAAATGCCTCTTGTTTGGTTGGAGTTTTCAAAGGAGAGAGAAGGGAAAGTTGTATTCCCATGGGAATGTGATTCCCACATTTCATGGGAAAGTCTTTCCCATGAGGCGGGAATCGCTCCATTTTTACTTTTTTCCAAAAAGTCCCTTCAGCATTAAAGAAGCATTAAAGAGGCATTAAAAACCTAAATTTTATTAAGGGCATAATAGGAATTATATATAACTTTCCTAGGAAAGTGGATGGCCAACCAAACATAAGCATCTTGGAAATTTGTCACTTTTTCCTGGTCAACCAAACATGCCAAAAGTACTTTCCTAGGCATCCTCTTTCTAGGAATTTGTTTTCCAGAAATCATATTCCTAGGAAGAAAAATGCTTCCCGCGAACCAAACGAGCCCCTAGTGGATTGCTGTCTGCCCATGTCTTTCGTTGGTCCATTTTATTCTCGGGGGGAGGATCTTGTTCTAAAGTGCTCCACCAATCTTGACCTTCCAAAAGGATCGGGCGAAAATTCCCCAGCAGTGATGAACCAGTGAAATGAGCGTCTGGTGCGAAGTATCACGGCTTATGGTGCTCTAGTGGAGTAGCTTAATTCCTTTCTAGTCTGGGGAGATGCGAGGGCAGGGCACGCCATTTGAAGCCATTCGAGTAATGTATTCTTTGGTCTTTCTTGGTGCTACTTTCGATCGAGGCATCTCTCTCTCTCTCTCTCTCTCTCTCTTAATTGATAGGCTACTTCACAAAATTCTTAGCGCAAATACATCCACCGGCTTCATCTCTCTTTCTTCTTCTTTTTTTTTAATTAATTGGCAACTTCACCGAGTAATTGAGTAAGGCCCTGTTTAGAAAAGTTGTTGGTAATAAAGCTTTTGAAAGTAGAGCTATTGGAAATAGAGCTTTCTAAAGTAGAGCTTTTATAAAAAGTTGTTTACTGTTTGGTAACTATATTTATAAGGTATTGTGGCACTTACAAGTTGAGAAAGTATTTTTGTACAACAAAATTGCCAAAAAGGACATTGCATAGATTATACAACAGAACATAATAAAATATAACATATATTAATATATAAATATATAATATAGTATAATATTACTATAATGTAATATAATATTATTATAATATAGTAATATAACATTCTATACTATAGCATGATAATTTAATATAATATTAAATTATTTAACATAATATATCAATGTATTATGATATAATATAATATTATATTATATTTATAGTATAATACAGTAATAAAGATACAAAATATTATAATTATTAGAGTAAAATATTATATTATATTTATTTATTTATTTAGATCAAATTATTTGCCACTCATTCATTATTTTTCTTTTTATTTATTTATTGATTTTATTTAGTTATTTATTTATTATTTTATTTCATTGAAATATATTTATTTTATTATCTTATTTATTTATTTTATTTATTCATTTATTTATATACATATTTATTTATGCATTTATTTATTTTTTTATTTATTTTCTTTTTCTTTTCTTTTCTTTTTTTCTTCTCTTCTTTTTCTTTTCTTTTCTTCTTTTCTTTCCTTTTTCTTCTTTTTCTTTTCTTTTCTTTTTTTCTTTTCTTTTTTTTCCTTCCTCCCTCCCCTTCTTCTCCTTTCTGCTCCTCCTGCAAGGCCGACGGCGTTGGAAGGGAGCCGGGCCACAGCGGCCACGGAAGGGGGCCCGAGTAGAGTTGGGCATCGGGCCGTGCCGGGCCGGCCTGGCCCAGGCCCACCGGGCCCGAGGTCTAAACGGGCCGTGCCTGGCCCGGCCCGCTTATGAAGCGGGCCGGGCCAGGCACGGCCCGTTCAGCACAGAACAGTAGCCCGGCCCGGCCCCAGGCCCGTCTGGAGAGGGGGGGAGAAAAATAGCCGTTTCCAACAGCTATTTTGGAAAAATTCCAATTTTGCCCCTCCCAACAGTCCAAAAACAGCTAAATTGAGGGGTATTTTGGGAAAAAAAATTTTGGGCTTCTATAAATAGCCCTTTCCTCCCTCATTCTCACCACACCAAATCAACTATTCTCTCCTTCTCTACTACTATTATTTCTCTCTTCTAAAGTGCTCTTCTAGCAATTTAATTTTTAGTTTGCATTTAGCAAGTGTTCAAGTGCTACACAAGAGGAGGTTCCTGTTGAGAAGAGAAGATCACTCCTGTTGAGAGCACAAGAGGAAGCTCAGAATCTCGGCTCTGCCTCTGCCCTCCGACCCTCTACTCAATTCCTCCTTGTGGTTAGTTTTTATTTTTTGAATTCATCAATTTAGATATGTCATCTTTTGAGGAAAGTCAGTTTGGCATTCCTCCTGTTTCTGAGGGAGAAGAAACTAATCCCCAACCCCATGTTCCTAGTTCCTCTAGAACTAGTGAACCGAGTGAAGATCAAACCTCTTCTCGTAAGAGGACTAGTGCTGTATGGAATGAATTTGATAGAGTTATGTTTGATGGAGTCTGGAAAGCTAAATGTAAAAAATGTGTCAAACTTTATAGTTGTAGTAGTAGTGGGGGAACAGGGCATTTAAAAAGACATCAAGAGAGTCATAGGATGCATGATTCTCATGCTCAAACTCAAAGTACCCTTAATATACAAGGGGGATTACTTGTAGGTAATTTTGCATATAATCATGAAAATCAAAGAAAAGCACTTGTAAAATGGATAGTTAAGGATGAATTACCTTTTAGTTTATGTGAATCTGTTAATTTTGAAGAATATGTTCAATTAAACCTACAACCTGCTTACAAAAGAACTAGTAGGCATACATTTAGAAGAGTAGCTATGACTAACTTTTTAGCAATGAAACAAAGTTTAATTGAAACACTTTCTACTTTAAATGTAAAAATTTCATTAACTTCTGATATTTGGTTAGCATCTGTAGGTAGTAATTGTTTTATTGTCATTACTGCTCATTATATTGATAATGATTGGCAATTAAATAAACGTATTCTTGCTTTTCGTGCTCTTGATTTTCCACATTCTGGGCAACAAATTTCAAATGTCATTTATCAAACTGCATGTTCATATAATATTAATGATAAAATTATGTCTATTACTTTTGATAATGCATCTAATAATAATTCTGCTGTTGCATTATTAAAAGACTCATTGCATCTCATGTTAGATGGAAATTTATTGCATATTAGATGTGCATGTCATATCTTAAATCTTTCTGTTCAAGCTGGCATGGGCATGATTCAAGATGTGATTTCAAAAATTAGAAATGCAGTTTCTTTTATTCATGCTTCAAGATCAAGACTTCAAGAATTTAAGGAACTATGTATAAATCATGGTAAACGTTTTAAAAAATTTAAACTTGATGTAATTACTCGTTGGAACTCAACATATAGCATGATACATGATGCATACCCATATAAAAACTTATTAAGTGCATATATTAATGATCGTGGATTAGGCTTTACATTGATTGAACTGATTGGAATAAAGGAAAAATTTTGAAAGATTTTTTGCTTAGTTTTTATAATGCTACCAATGTTCTTTCTGGTATTTATTATCCAACTTCATGTTCATTTTTACAACAAGCATATATAATTAGTCAAAAATTTGCAGAACATAGATATGATGATGTTTTAATGCCTATTATTGACCTAATGGAATCTAAATGGAATGAGTATTGGGACAAGATATGTCCTATGCATAACTTAGCTGCTGTATTTGATCCTAGAGTTAAATTAAATGGCGTGCTAATTTTACTTGATGCATACTGTGAAAATATGAATCAAGATCCTGAACCTGCTAAAAATGAGGTAAAACAACTTCTTTATGATATTTATGCTATATATGATGAAAAAATTCGTGGATCTAGATTTTCCGTACAAACCTCTATTTCTTATTCTAGTAGTTCTCGTTCGTCATCTATTTTTTCATTCATTGCACAGAGAAAACACACACATGCTTCAAGTTTATCTTCATCTTCTTCATCTTTAAATAGTGAACTAGAATTTTATTTACGAAATGATCTTCAGTCTGCATATGATGAAAATCAAATAGAGAATCTAGATGTATTATCTTGGTGGAAGAGTGTTAGAAATCAATATCCTGTTATGTCTGCAATTGCACGCGATATTTTAGCTGTGCCGATGTCCACGGTAGCATTGGAATCCGCTTTTAGTGCAGGTCGGCGTGTTCTTGACGAAAAGAGAAGTAGGATGACGGGCGAAACGGTGGAGATGCTTCTCTGCTTCAAAGATTGGTTGGATGCTGAGGCACTACTGAAGAGTGAATACTGATTCAATGAATCACTGATGATTAGTAAGATTTCTTAATTTTTTATAATTGTACATTTTTATTGTATTCTGGAGGTCAGACCAAGGTCCAAACCTCGGCCCTTTCTTATTGTATTCTGGAGGTCAGACTAAGGTCCAAACCTCCCTTCATGTACCATTTTGATTTAAATTAATAAACTGGTAGGGGTCTATGCCAAACCCCCCACCATTAAGGTGGCTTTATATTAATAAATCCTTAGTTTTCAATATGTATTAATTTATTAAAAAATTTATGAAGCATTAATTTTTATGGAGACGGGCCGTGCCGGGCTAGCCCGCGGGCCGTGCCGTGCTTGGCCCGCGGGCCAAGAGCGGGCCGTGCCGGGCTCGGCCCGCGGGCCAGAAACCCGTGACCCAGTACGGCCCCCTTAAATGGGCCGTGCCAGGCACGGCCCGGTACTGTAGCTAGCGGGCCGTGCCAGGCACGGCCCGCTTCGTGCCGGGCCGTGCCGGGCCGTGGGCGGCCCGGCCCAGTGCCCAACTCTAGGCCTGAGAGGCGGCAGCCAAGGCTAGCCGCGGGAGGGGGCGGCCGCGGCTAGCTGCGGGAGGGGGCGGCCGCGGCTAGCTGCGGGAGGGGCCTAAGAGGGGGCCGCCATGGGGGCTTCGCTACGGCTCGCCTCCGCGGTCCCACGACTGGGATGCCATGGTCCTGCGGCTAGCGGAGGCCCGGCCACCCCACGGCCGAGCCTGGCCGCTCCACGAGCTGGCCGCATGCCACAAGTGGCGTCGCGACGACCTGTAAAGGGATCGCCGACCACGGGTGGTGGCCGGCGTGATGGCTTCCACCGTGGGCAGCCACGGGTTGCCTCCCAAAACAAAAACAAAAAAAAAAGAAATGGGCAGCCACGTTGAGAGGAAGAAGAAGATAGAGAGGGAGAGGGAGGGGATGGGTGAGAAAGGAAGAGGCAGATAGAAGATTTTGGGAGAAAAAAAGGGACTTTTAAATGGGAATATTTTGATCAAAAAAAAAGCTTCCCGACAAAGCTCAAAACAGCTTTTTGGAAAAGCTTCAAAATGGAATTTCTTTCAAAAAACTGTTTTAGTTTTCTAGAAAAGCTAAAACAATTTTCTGAAATTTTTACCAAACACCCTTTTTTTTATTCAAAAGTGCTTTTAGAGAATCAGAAAGTGATTTTCGGTCCTTCAAAAGTTTTTCCAAACAAGGCCTGAATATATCCACTTGTATTAATCACTCGAATATTATCAAAATATCATGATAAATAAAAAATGAATTCCACAACTTTAATATAGTATGCTCGCACGAAGCAATCTAATTAGCTATCTTATTAGTCTCACGAAATATATGTATGCATGAAGTAATACTCAATTGAATTCCATCTTTTTCACACTAGCTTTCTAAGTGCAGAGCATGGCAGCCCATCTTTCCTGAATTTTGAGGTTCAGAAAATATTTTCCAATCATGTGTTGCAACATGAATGGATAAACAGAAACGTGTGAATTTAGACCATTCGGAGAACCACCTCTGAGTGAAAGAGACGGAATTACCCCGTACTCTCCGAGATATATTACTTTTTATTTTGTTGTCTATATCCATACATCTTATATATAATACTTCCGTTTTTAGTACAAAAATAATAATAATAAAAAACCCGAAACGTGTGAAGGATTGAAAGCTACACACGGAGATAACATTGTACGCTTAACAAAAAAAAAGAAGTAAATTTAGACCGACTTGATCGAACACTTGAGTAAAAATGCACGAATTACCCCCTTTTTTTAAGCAAGTATTGCTAATTAATTTAGCTAGTCATCTCCCTCCCTTTCAAATGCCTCGGTTCCTTAGTCAGAATCACATAACTCAGCATTTCTCTTTCAATATACCACACAATGTTAACAAACTTAAAGATTAGATTCTGTGGATATGCCCACGTCGCATTCTATGTGATGGTGAAATTAAATCCGCCCTTAAGATTGCCTATCTAACATGGCACTGGTGACTCATAGATTCTTGAGATTTATTGAGAACCCCACAACTTTTATGATGTGTGAACCATGCCTGGATTGAGTTAGTTGCAGGCATAAATCATAAGACATGAATATGGAACTGTGAGCATAAGGTTATGTCGATAAGCATCTCCAAGCAATGGAAAGCTTCTCTCGTCTTTCGCATGGGAAGACATGCCTGTTCGAGGCTCCCCTAACACAAATTTCTACTCAGATGAACTCACCAGCAATTTGTACTGTGAAGAAGCTCAAAATTGATGGCTTTTTCGATAAATTCATTAAGCTCGCAAACGGAGGCTTCACAAAAAGGAGCAATATTAGAGGTGTTGTTCCTTTTCTACTATTGTTTTATTATTATAGTTGTTAGAATCATTATAGGACCATCGATTGATTGATTGTGCTAAATTTAGTCGGCCTTACCAAACTTCGTCAGATTCTTAGTACTATATAAAGGCTGCTCCTGTACATTATAATTGACAGATAGAAATATAAATCTCTGCTCTTATTCTTCTTTGTTCAATATGGTATCAGAGTCACCCATCATGTAATATGTGCCATCATCTTTTCTGCCATATTGTGGCTCACAGATCCTCTGTTTCTCCTACCTCATTTGAGAGGGTAGCTAGGGCTCCGACCTCGGCTACTTTCAAAGCCCCCTTCTTCTCATCGAAATCGTGATAAAACCCTAGCCTTCTTTTTTTCTTTTTTCTTTCTTTTTTTTTCATTATTTTTTATTTGATTTCCGATCGAAAAGTGACGTCGGCCCACTTGGATGCTATGGGGGCTCAGTGTTCTCTCTCTCTCGGTTTGCTTCACGTGGGGGAGGGTTGTTCCCAAGCCGAGAATAACACATACAAAAAAAAAACTCTTTTTCTTGTCGTGCCCTCCCTATTTCCGCGTGCTGGTTGTTCGCAGAGGCTCCCAAAGAAGGGGAAAACCCCTAAGATGGAACCGGCGAAGACCCGCCCGCATCCATCGTTCGCGCCTGCGCCGCCGCCGCCGACCACTACTCGATCTGGCGGAGAGGAGGATCGCAAGCACATCCACAGTCGCCGTCACACACCATATGGTCTCGTTAGAAGCTTGGCGAAGGTAAACTCGATAGGCGCGGTCTCACCCCAAATCCCAGCAACAGTGCGCCATACCGTTTCGTCAGAAGCTTGGCGAAGATAAACTTAGCAGGTGCGGTCCTGCTCCAAACCCCAGCAGCACGTCGCATCATCTCGTCAGAAGCTTGTCGAAGATAAACTCAGCAGGCGTGGTCCCGCTCTCGATCATGAAGACGTACATCTGCATGGCGCCACCCCAGTCCTCAATCTCCGATTTTATTTACTGCCTCCGACTCCATCATCCCTTGCTCTTCTTCTATGGTGCTTTTGTCTACAAGTATTGTCGAGCTTCAGTTGCCTTCTCTCTCAGCTCCTAATTTGCTACATCAACTTTTGAGCTACTACTCCAGCTCTTCATCTAGTAAGTCAGTTTTTCGATCCATTCGTGATCCAATTTTCAAACTCAAGTTGGCATGTATAGTACCATCTTGAGTTTGAGGAAAAATATTAAAATCATTGTAGGACCATTGATTTATTGATTGTGCCAAACTTAGTCGGCTGTACCAAACTTCACCTTGATTGATTTGTGATTACTTGTATCAAACTTAGTCGGCCTTACCAAACTTCGTCAGCTTTCTAGTACTATATAAAGGTTGCTCATGTACATTGTAAAGACGGGTAGAAATATAATTCTCTTTCCTTATTCTTCTTTTTCCAACAATGGTAGAGTCAAAGAACCCTAGAGAATGAATTAAATCATTAAACATGATGTTTTCTGGCAGCTACTCATCTTGGAAGACATGAATAAAATGTAAAAGTGGAGGCAACTAAAGAACAGGCAATAACTAGCATTTTGACTTGGTATGATACACATCATGATAGTACTATTTTTTGTGCAATGTTGTGCTGCCAATTGATACCATGATACCACACTAACAGACAGTGTCAATGCTGATAGATTATCATTTCAGAACTAAAATGAACAGGTACCTCCATTACGGTCACTGATTGCACAAGATTGCGTATCATATAACCAGTAGGCAAGAGACATTTTGGCATGCGAACTCAAATCAGCTTCGTGGCTGATAATTAGTTAAACATCAAACATATATACTCTGATACACATCAGCTGGAATCGGAATTATAAATATAATGCAGGATTGGAACAGAAATTGGAACAGATTCTTCTGCTCTCTTCTTGTTCCGCAAGAAGTCAGAAGCGTACAGTGTTATTCACTTTGATGCACCAAATTCTACTCTCATAATAACTCAAACTTTATTTCAATGCTTACTCTTATAAACGTGCAATAAAATCTTTTGCTTCCAATTTCGCAATTCCAAAAACTTATCCATTGTTTCATTAACTTACCATTCAGCATAGCAAAATAACAAAAGTGTATTTCCAATAACATGTACTTCTTGATCCACTCTCAGAATTACTGCTTCATTTTCTGTGGTTCTTTCAATTATATTTATACTCTGTCTCCCTCTGCAACTATTACTCTCTTCATGTGTTTTACTTATGTAAGTCTATATTTGTGTAGAGACATTATATTAACTTGTATTGTCTGTGTTGAACAGCGTGCAAAATAATTTATTCACTCACCTTCACTGGGAAAAGAAAAGTTAACAAATAGTGCTGCCATGGCGCATTCTAGCCACCATTTCATTAAGTTTCTCATTTCCGATATTTGTTCATGGTTTCCTATATAGAAATATCTCAAAGAGATTTTTTTGGTAAAAGAATTACATGATACTGAAAATTGCTTTCATAAATCAAATAATGAAAAAAAAGAAGTGATAGCAATCCGCTGTTCCAGAATTTTAGTTGAACTTATAGCTCTTAAATATTTTCAATCATGAACTTTTTTGTACAGATACAAGGATTTGGAAAAGCTTCAATCAACAGCAAGTGTAGTGGAAATAATTGGTGTACAAGAATCTGTCTGAAAATGCATACAACATGACCCACTGGTTATGTTTTGTGGTACATTTTGCTGAGCATGGACGTGAAGTAGAAAATTCAGTATCCTACCAAATTTGATCTTTAAAAAATAAAGAAAAAGAATGTAGCCATGTAATTTCCTCTTTTAATACGCAAGAAAACTATTAAAATCCAATTATCCACTGCTAATCAGGATTTCAATATCAAAAACTTGATAAAACAACTAAATACTATGGACTAAAGCCTTTTTCTTTCAGAGAGAAACCTCCATCATTCAAGCCAATATTTTAGGCACAACCACAAGCTAACAAGGGTATCTATCAATCAGGTCCAGAACAGAATACTTGAGATATCTGAACAAAGATACACCAAGGACATGCATGAATGTTTAAGCATTCAGTCACCTCCATCTTTTCCTTTTGTTTCTTTCTCTGTTTCTTCTTATCTCTATGGAAGAAGGTGACAGAAACTAGTCTTCACTCGTCCTATGACTCAAGAATTTATTAATCCTGGTACTTTACTGCCAGCAAAATATCAGAATCGCTTGAATTTTTTTTCAGACCCTGTATCATTCCAAGGAGATCCCATCTCTGTTATTAGCTAATTCCAAATTTCATCCCTCCTGATAATTAGCATAGCATTACCGTACTCTGATACCATATATAAGAAAAAGTATTCGTTATAACTGATAACCTTAATTCACAAACAACAGGAGCATACCACAATATAGGAAAAACCATAAATTTCGACACTTGAAATCAACGAAACGTCATAACTAGTAGTCGAAAACCTTTTATACACAAAAAAAAAAAAAAAAACAAGCAGGAGGCTGTAACTATCTTTTTCACCACCAAATTTTTGTTTGCCTCCGATAACTAAGCTCAAAAGAGTACCTTTTCTTGGTCGTAGAATAAAGATTGGGTGATTTGTTTCTTCTAGACTCGGCCCTCCCAGAGGCACTCCAGCGCGGGGTTTGGCTTAGTCTTTGGCTCCGCCGAGCGGCGGCGGAGCTCGTCCTGCCACACGTGGCGGAGGAGTTCGCCGAGATCCGGTGGCGGGTGGAGACCCATGGCGGCGGCGCGCTCCCAGCGCTGGAGACGAGTGAGGCCGAGGCAGGGCCCGTACCTCATGTCCATATCGAACTGCCGAAGCTTCTCCTCCTCTGGCCCATAATCATCTAATGAGAGAAAAGACATAATATAAGATCGATCGACTGAAATTACCGAAGAAAAAATCGACTAGGGTTAGGGTTAGGATTTTGGAAGGAGGAAAGACGGGACGGACCTTGGAGATCGGGGGAGCCGTGGGAGATGAGGAAAGGGTTCTGGGCCGCGTCAGCTCCCAAGGTGGCGCCACCGTCCGGGGGCTTGCCGGATTTCTTCTTGGCGGAGGAGGAGGAGGCGGCGCCGCCCTTCTTCCTTTGCCGGTAGAAGCCCTGGATGTCGCCCGATGCCATCTCTCTCCTTCGAAATTTTTTTTGGTTTTGCAATTAAAAAAGGATGAGTGCTTCTTTCTATTTAAAGGGAGGGGGGCCTTCCACGTGGATGGCTCCTACTTCATCATCACTAGTTCGCTATTATTAGAGCTACCGAAAACAGTTGACAGCACGAATCTCCATCGCTAGTAGCTCCTCTTTTCTCTCCTTTAGGTGGCCCGTGTGAGGTCGCTTTAGCGATTACAAGTGATCTTCACTTCAGAATAATCAGGTTAGATCTAAAATAATCATATTTAATGCACTATATTCTGGTAATTAAAAATTTCTGGATATTCGCAATTAACTTATTTTGTATAGTATAAAGATCTAAAATCACTCGCCATATAATACCAAAACTACTTCTAATAAAAAATTAGACGAAGTTTGAGCAATTTTTTCCTCCAAATTGAAGGGCAACTTTGTCCAAAAATATTAGCCCAATAACACTATCTTTGGGTGATTTTGGATACCCATCCTTTAAAATGGGTTTTTCATCATCAAGTTGGATGGTAATTTAAAGAGTGGGATGATTTAGGATCACTAGGATGTAACTGTAGACAATGATCTCATTATCTTCACTGACATCAACCTTGATTTTGGGGTTAGCACCCTATACCAAACACCTAACCTAAGATGAAAGGCATGGGGTGATCCTACGTGGTTCAATGGATACTCTCCATTAGGATTTGGAAGATCAACTTTGATGGTTCCTTAGAGATAATCAAGATGCCGCTAGGTTTCTGCTAGAGACCACCATGGTTGACTTCTCTATATTGGTTGACTTCTCTATGTTGGTAATAGGACTTCCCAACTATACCTATTTCTATGACCGAGCTAAGAGTGGCCTAAAGAGGAATTATAGTTGTGGTCTTCACTTTAAAATGTAGAAGATGCTTAGTTGAAGGCGACTCTAGGATCTATGGGAAATCTTCTTCAAGGCTCTAGCGTAGTCATTAATCCTCTTCTTGTCGATATTTTTTATCTCTCTACATCTTTGAATTTTTTTGCTGCTAGTTATATTTTTAGAAAGCTAATTCTCCTGCAGATTAGCTGGCAAGTAGAGATTTTAATTATGATATCCCACAAGTACTACTATGCATGCGAAGTTGGCTCTATTATTATATGAGATTTTATTGTGTACAATTTCACTAAGATTGTCTTAAGGGTGTTTTTTATCCATTTTTTCAAAAAAACCCCTCAAAACCTAAACGATATAAGAAATGGATGGAGGGGAATAGGGTTTATTAGATAGTGTAGCAGCCTTTGTAAATTGTAACTGGTAAGAGATTTGTTGTGTTTTCCCCAAATCTCTAAAGCTATTAAACAAAAAGAAAAGGGAAAGTTCTAACCCTCTCCAAAATTCAGGAAAAAAATGCCAGAAAACAAGAGAGTCTTATGTTGTTCTAGTTGGTTAATTTGATTGGTGCAAAATGAAAGGCTTTTCAAAGGTAACAATATGCCAACACAAATATATCAGAAAACGTAATTCAGATGGCAATGGAGCACAAAAGAGCTACCACAAATTATGATTTCTTCCTTAGGTTACCAGGCACCCCCTCCTTACCTTTGCTTGTAGTTTCTAAGCAAGAAGACCATTACACGGTTAATAACTACTATGAAGATGATCGATCCCTCTAAGATTTATATGGAAAGGAGATTCAAACACTCCAATATCATGGATTAATGGACTGCCCTTCCTAAGGACTATATGGAAAATTACAGACACATTGCCTTGCATGCATCTCACTTCTGTAGTGAAGGGAAGCAACCAGCTGACTGGTTGGCTGGACAAGGGGTCAATGGTTTAACTTCTTTGTTTTTGATCTATTTTGTGTTGCGAATGCAAACTGACAGGGGTGCATCTAGTTAAGAGAAAATAATAAATTTAAGGTTTATCATTACCTTTCAATAACAACAACAACCAAAAAAAAAAAAAAAAATCCACTACTGCTACAGGGGTGCACCGAGATGGGCGCTTATGAATGAGGTCTAAAAAAAAAGAGTGGTTGTGATTAGCTGCATGCATGGCCATATGGTACATATGGTGTAGGGTATAATTTCTTCAACTCTTGACCGGATTTTATGAAGAGGATAAAACTATTTGTTTAGCTCAACCTATTTTTATGGAAAAAAAAAATCAAGGCAAGAGATAAGGTGGCTGTCCCACGTCACATTCCATTATTTTCTATATCTTCTATTGCAATAAAAATAGCAATCACTGATGCCTTTGTTGATCTTAACTTTTAAATAGATTTTTTTAAAATAAAATAAATTATTATAATAAATTGCTAAGCCTAATTTTTTCTAACTAAAAAGCTTTGTTGAATGCAGAGGAATGAAAGGAGGTGGAATTTTTGATGAAGGTTGAATCATCAATGGAATCTAGGCTATTTTGCTTCTCTAGAGAAGACCTCTCCTTCTTCATTACTAATAGTGAAATTAATGAATACTCAGCAATAATAAATAGAAAATCCACTGGCCACAATTTATGAAGAAATTATAACCTATGCTGCATGCACTATACAGCCGACCACATAGCCAATTATAGCCGATGTAAGGGTGTGTCGAGATAAGTGCTTATGAATGAGGTCTAAAAAAATGAGTAGTTGTGCTTGGCTGCATGCATGGCTATATATTACATGCAGTGTAGAGTATAATTTCTCTAATTCTTAGCTAGTGTTTTAAAATTTTAATCTTTCTTTGAGCTGTTTGTAGAAGAAGATAAAGTTATTGATTAGCTGAATCTATTTTTATAAAAAAAAAGTTTAAAAAATTCAAAGCAAGAGATAAGGTGGCCTATTTTTATTTTCTATTACAATAAAAATAGCAATCATTGATGCTTTTTTATTCTTAAATTTTAAATAGATTTATTTAAAATAAAATAAAATTATTATAATAAATTGCTAAAAAAGTCTTTGTTGAATGCAAGAAAAGGAAAGAATGTAGAATTTAGCTTCCTCGCTTCTTTGAAAGAGACCTCTCCTTCTTCATTTCTAATAGCGAAATTAATGGGTACTCAAAAACAATAAATTATCATGTTAATATATGGTGGTTTATTTTTCAGCCGAATGGAGATTTGAATTTTAAAAAGTTTATTTCATTCATATAAATATTAAAATATTAACAATGATTATTTCTTTTGTTATATGGCAGCTATTACAACGGAATTACATTCGGAGAAAACTCCAAATCTACTCAAATGGCCGACATGTACCCTGTGATATTTTTTTTGGTACAACAATAGGAGGAAGGGAGGGATCAGCCTCCACTGGGCCCTCCTTTCATCAGAAAATATTCGATACAAGTTGCAAGTTTTTGCGTACCTTCTCTGACCCGTGGGCTCACCTCACTGCGCTCACCGCCTCACGGTGTGGGTACGTCACTACAGCGCTACCTCGGTACAGATGAAAGGAAAGCACATCCGCCAATGAACCATCCAGGCATGGAGCATCCGGTCCTCTAATTTAATCATCGCCTGCGCATTTCGAACTCGGACAACTTAATTGAATTATCGTTTTTTTACCATCAGGCTACCACCTTGGTGGCTATCCCGTGACATTATAAACCAGCTAGTGAGCGGATCGCCTTCCAATCATTCAAAATGCCACTTTGGGGGAACCCAAAGAATCGCCGCGGCGAAGAGCTACGCCCCTGCTTTGTTGCCCCATAAAGGGCAAAAACTATACTGCGACACTGCACGGTTCAATTCCTCCGAAAGTCCAAAACCTTTCGGAGCGTTGGCATTTATTTCCGTGAGATCCAGATTCCGCTTTTACCCTCAATGGGTTTTAAATTTCTGGCGAACTACCTGGGGACCAATAAATTTTGCATTCAAAGCTACATTCACTGGCATTCGGGTGGACACCGGGAATCGCCTACACCAGGCGTATTCTTCGTGCTATTTGCCTTAAAAAAACTCGCAGGGAGAGTACAATTTTTACCGAATTATGTATGTTTATATAGGGACAAATAGTGCTGCTGGTCGGATTATTATTATTTTTAATTTATTATTTTTAAAAATTTTATTTGGATGGATGGTAAATTTGTGCCTTAATTTTTATATAATTTTTTATTTTTTAATTTTATTGGCCGTATCCATATTTATTGTGATATTTTTAAATTGGTGAAAAATTATGATTTTTTTAACTATTTATGTGTATTGAATGTCTGGACCACGAACTGAAAAAAGCCCTTTAGAAAAATTATAGAGTTGTCTTTTTTTCTTTTTTTTTTTCTTTTGTTGTTTTCAATATTGGATGTAATTATGCAAGAGCTGTGCCGTTGCTATAAATAAATAAAAAAAAACCCGACATTCGCTCTCTCTAAATTTATGATTTACCCCAATAAAGCCGAAAGATAGAAGCGTTGGTGATTGAAAAGCTAAGCCCACCCGCGGAGATTGTATCGCGCTCATGCTTCGGCGTAGAACTCGGCGAAGAAGAGAAAGACAAACATTTAAAATATAACAAAAGAATGATTGATCGATCTCGGCTCTCTTCTTCTTTACCTTGGTCTCCGATCGCTTTCTAAATCTTTCCAGGGTTCGGCATCGCGGGATCGGGACGGCATTAGGTTGCATTTCAATTGGTGGGTGGAGGAGATGGGATCGGGGAGCAGCAAGGACGCCGGGGCGGCGGCGGCCTCGTCGTCTGGTGGAGGACTACGGAAGGCGAGATCCGGAGGGGCTAGGGTTCTCAACTCTTCTTGCTTTGGCCTCTCATCAGCTATCTGGGATGATCGGGTGAGTTGTTTTATGTTTTGACCTTCTTTTTTTTTAAAAAAAAAATCCCATTCTGATTTGGCTTTTGAGTTGCTGGATCATGCGTCGTCCTTATCTCGCTGATAGAATCGAAAAATTTGGAAGAAGCTGGAAGCTCAGTCTAGTTTTATGGCAATCTGGGCTGATGAGAGGCTTCTCTTTTTGAACAAAGATGAGAAGCTTCTCATTTAAGAAAGTTGGGACCTTTGCGCTTCAAATTGATGGTTTCTGAAATATTCCGAAGTTGGTTCGTGATTTTGTTTTTAGAATGCTGAATTTTGTCATTATGAGTGTAAAAATTGGAAGATACTGAAAGCTTTGTTTAGTTTTACAACAATCTTCAATTACTGGGATCATCTCCCCGAAGGGAGGTAACGAACTTCTATTTATGAGATGATTGGTCTTGAGTCTTTTTGCTGACTGGTGATATGTTTAGTAGTCTGGATTCTCAAGTTATTGATTTCTCTGCTGAACAAAGTTGCAAGCTGTCTGGAGTGGTAATTGTTATATTTTTGAAACTCTCAAAGGTATTGAGTTCTTTTTTCTTTTTTTTTTTGGTGTGTGTGTAACGAGTCTAAATCTGCTCGACTAATTCCAACTAGATGGCACATTTACATTTGGTTTCTAGGATAACGTATGATTGACCAAGAATTGGGCGGCAGCGCAGATAATGGCTTTCCAATTTTCATTTTGTTTTCCCTAGAAAGATATAGTTTTATTCATTATTCTATTCATTTTTTTCTCTTAATTCAATTTCTTGCAAGTGAATTGACTCATGGATTGTATCAACCTAGGAAAGTTTGATAAAAGATAAACTGCATGTAAAGGCAATTGAGTTGGCTTGCTTATCAACCTTATGTCTTGTCTGACAATTTCTGCACTTGTCATTGTCATTCCAAAGATTGGATTATGTTGGTTTTGCATCCTAAGTTATGCATTCTTATTGGAAGGATCAGTTTTAAGAGCTTCGAGAATTGAAACTAGCATGGGCTTTGATTTCATTTTCAGAAGAAAGAAGAGAATGGAAGATGTAGAAGCAATATTTGTGGGGGTGAAGTGGAGAGTAAAGCCTTTGGAAGGAATCATGAAGGCTGCGGGAAGCTTAGCATTGCCCAACCTAGTAAAATGCCCTCGTTGACTTCTTTTGATGATGAACGAAGTGGAGAAGATCAAGATGGGGCACTGCAAATTGGTTTAGGTGCCAGCAGCAGCTCTTCTGCAACAGCTGCTGTTAGCCGATCATCAAACACTTCAGGCAGGTTCTCTCATTTTGGTTTTTTCTCAGATGGAATTAATTTTAGGTTAAACAGAGCCGTCAGTTTGGGGTCATCAAGGGCCGACTCTCTCTTCTCAGCTGGTCTCTCCTTTCCAAACAATGATGCAGGTGATCATGCTATTGTTGATGTTGATAGTTCTCTAAATAATGTGAACGATACTCATGAGAGTGTCATTGTGGAAAATAATTCTCCCCAAGATGTGGTCAGAAATAATGAAAGGGTTGAGGCTACATTTGGTCGATATTCTCATACCAATCATCTAGAATCTGAAAATGCTGAATTGAGGTATTCTAATAGACGGCTTGGACCACAAGAACCTTTAGAAAGCAGTTTGCAGTTTAGCCGAGCACTTAGCGTTGGACGGCTTCGTGATAGAGTTCTTCGAAGGACTTCATTATCTGAGGGAGTATTTGGTCCTGTCCATCTAGAGGATAGGTCTGCTGGGTCTACGGGGCAGGTTAACGGGAGACGACTCTTGGGTGGTACAAGAAGATCACAATCCTTTTCCAACAGGAACGATGATGTGCTGCAAGATCCGTCTAGTACTCACCCTTACCCAATAGCTGGCACTTCGGGCATGAATGCTGATCATGACTCAGAAACTCCGCAGCCAAGAGAAACCAGTAATCATGATTTACTGGAACACAGGTCTGCATTCCTTGAAAGGAGAAGGAGAATAAGATCTCAGGTAAAGTTAATGGGGTTTGCTTTCTACTTTCATGTATATGTAACATATTCATGAATAATTAATTCTTTTAGCAGGTGCGGGCCCTTCAGCGATTGGGTAGCAGGTTTGAGAGTTTATCAGGTCATGACAGATCATGTATATTATCTGGGCAACATCGAACTGGTTGTAGCACATGCAGAACAAACAATCGAGCTGCTAATCCTGATGATGACACAAGTGCTAGAGCTAGCATATCAAGAATTGTTATGTTAGCAGAAGCACTTTTTGAGGTATAATGAAATTCTTATGAGAATTTCTTGTATAATGTTTCTTGGTCATGCTTTACAGCTTGGTCAAGGGTAATTTACTTTTTTAACCATTTTACTTAGGTTTTGGATGAAATTCATCAGCAGTCTGTAGTTCTCTCATCTCGGCCATCTTTTTCCTCTATTGGATCTGTTCCTGCTCCAAAGGAGGTAGTAGAATGTATGCCAATAAAAGTATACATGAAACCACATGAACACCAAATTGACGGGGCTGCACAGTTAGTAGTCCTTTGCCTTAAAACTTACTTTCTCTTTCCCCTCAAGCTGTCATTTTTTCTACTGAGTTAGAAGGCCTTGATTTAACATTTGCTCTTGCATTAATGGAACTTGTTTAGATGATAACCTCTCTATCTTGCAAATACATAACTGAAATGTATTATTCATCGGTAAAGTATGCATACATTTGACAAGAATAGTGGTTACAAATCATCACTCATAATTCACATTTATCAAATTGCCGTTATATTTTTTCTATGTTTTAAATAAAATATACAAATGATTTAGAAATGTTTACACAATTTTACTTATCTAATAAGAAAATTGTATATACTTATGGGATTTACCATTGTGTTCGTTCATCTATGCGTACGCATGTCAGTTTGCTATTTAACTAAATAACTTGTAAAATTTTAGAAACCAGGAGCAATGCTAGGATATAATTGAGTTGCAATGGATGTTATGGGAGTCATGATTGTCGGAAATTATCAGTAAGACATACTAGACCAACATAATCAAATGGTACTATCATACATATAAATCAAAATTTCAGAACCTATAGCCCTTGCCGTCCTTCATCACTATTTCTAAGATCAACTCAAAGGTCATCTTTTAAACATAGCATTTAGTGAACATAATTCAGTTAAATTGTTTGTTATAAATTAATGAGATTTTGTAATTTGCTTTAATAAGATAGTGTTGTTATATTTTCATTAAAAATTCTAGATGCTGCTGCTATACAACAAAATTTGGAACTTTATGATATTAAATATTTCAGACGATGAGCCTTGGCACAAAGATAAAGTTGCTCTATTGTGACATGGAGGTCACATATTAGAAATATAGAAATAGCCTCTCCGCATGCGGGGTAAAGCTGCACACATCCAACCCTCCCCAAGCCTCGTAATGATGGGAGTCTTGTGCATTGAGCTGCCCTTTTTTTATGATATTAAATACTGTATCAGTTAATTAATCTTTAAGTTACATATCACCTGATACAATATGTTTTATATGGTGCTTGTGGTTATAGTTACTCCACTCAGTTTGGTAATGTCACTATGGATTAATAACTGACTTGGAGCATCCATGATTCTTCATCAAAATCCATAGCATGACCAGTCTTATTTTTATGTTATTCTATGAGAATAGGTTGCTGTTTTGAATCCTTTGTCAATGTTTTCCTTTGTTGTTTCGGTATATAGAGTCTATCTATGAAGAAAATGAGAAGTTAGTTTATTGGTAGGGAGTCTGATTTTTATGTTATTCTATAAGCAGTCTGATTTTTTTGTTATTCTATGGGAATAGGCTGCGGTTTTGGATCTTTTTTCTATATTTTCCTTTGCTGTTTCAGTATATAGAGTTTATTTATGAAGAAGATGAGAAGTTAGTTTATTGGTAGGGAATATTAGTTGTTAGGCCCACATATTAGCCAAATGTTATCAAGAACATTCTTCTCTTCTCTTTAATTTCTCTTGAGGCCAGTCACCATTAGTGCCTGGGTTCGTCAATTGAAACTAGTTTTCTTAGATTGTCAATTGTCATTATTCAAGTCTGGTGTTGATAAGGACTTGTTACTGAAGATTAGAAGAGAGAAAACAGGATGGTTCTGCTGGCCAGAGAGAATGCAAGTTTCTGGTAGCTGCAGATACTACATACCCACCTTGAGACAGAATGCAGCCAGCTGCATCCAAAGGCGGCCAATGCATCTCGAGGAAGGTTAGAAAGGCATGCATGGCCAGGCCAGAAGAAAGCTGGCCAGCTTGGTCAGCCAGCATCCTTGAAAATGATATCTATTCATTTGCGACGGTGACGCTCTCATGTCTCCTCCCTCTCTTGACTTGAATTTTATCTCTTTTGTGTTCATTTCCCCTCTTTAACTTATAGTTATGGAAAATATCTCTACAATTTGCTTTCCATTAAGACCAGGTGTGGAATCTAAATCAGTGATGCCCTCTAAAGCGGTCCTGATCTACAAAGATCAGATTGACTGGTGTTAAAGCATCAACTCCTGCTTATAGAGCACCACATCTGAATCAGGCTTAATTTGGTTTAAGTGATAAGATTGGAAGGTTCTATGATCATATGTCTAAAAAAGTTTAATCTATATGAATTTTTTTTAGGAATAGAAAATGCAGTTAACAAGCTAGTTTTCCTTTATGTACCATGTGCTTGTGATATGACTTGCATTTTCTTTTAATGATTGGTTTTATCCTTCTGGTAGAATGTGCTAGATTCTAATTGCAATTTTTCCTTCTCTTCATGCAGCTTAGAAGTCTTTTCGCTCATAATTTGTTATTGTTGGATTTTCTGTATTTGCTTCTCTAAACTTAGTAGGCATTGACCTTGGGTTTCGTTTGGTTGACAGGTGTTATATTTGCCTTGTGGAGTATGAAGAAGGAGATTGCATCCGAATACTGCCTTGCAATCATGAATTTCACCAAACATGTATAGATAAGTGGTTGAAAGAGATTCACAGGTATTTTTTAATCCGATCCACTGTTCATCCTGCAATTACATGGTCTGATACTTATTGTTTTCACAGTTACTTCTGCTATTGTTGTATGATTAATGTCAGAACCTCTTAAACTGGATTTAGATAATTTATTGTTTATAACTTGAGGATACTCCAATTTCTTTGTAATTCTTTCGTATGATTCTTTTTAGCTGATTCTGTTCTAGTTCTCTTCCTGGTTGATTCCTTTTAGTGCTTGTTGAACCTCATTAGATTCTTTTCATCCTTTAGTTTAACCACTCATCCATAGCTTTGTTATTTTTGTTTTTAAGTTTATTTCTTACGGCCATGGTAAATTTGCTAAATGCAAAAGGTATTCTTGATCTGCATATCTCAAACACACTGTCAATTACTCATGAATTATGAGAAGTTCCAGAGTAACCCAATTATTATCAATTTAAAAGAATGGCTCAAGCATCTCCTTTTGTATGTTTCCAACTTTGTTCCATAGTATATTATGCTTATTTCAGTTTTATAAACCACCATATCTTCTTAGTTGCTAATTAGCTGGCTCTGGCTGTTTGAGCTGTGCTGTGGTTTTATCTGTTGGGTGCCAATTAACAGCACTTGATATATTTATGTGTTTGTGGTTGTTTTCATTGGATCTAATATTTAATCTGCTGTGCATTTATAATCACAATTATTATGCCTAGTTAGCTTTATGGCTAACTAGCGAAGTTGAGAAACCCATTATATTATAAGTTTTTTGTGATCATGATGTTATAAATCCTTACACAAGAATGGAAGAAATATCTCCTACACGTTTTTTTTTTCCTTTTGATTTTTTCTTCTCTAGCCCTAAGAACCTTTACATGCAAGCGTATTTGCTCAATGTGAAGATTTGTTTTGTTGTTGCTGTAGGGTTTGTCCACTTTGTCGTGGGAACGTTTGCAGATTGGATGCATCAAGCACAGAGAAGCTTTGTTGAAGCAGATCTGTGAAATCTCCTGCACTGAACAGTTCCGCTCTGCTCCATGCATTCATGGGACTGGTGGATTTTTCTGCCTCCTTCAAGAAACCAAAGCAGGTTGCACTGTGTTATTAGACTGCAACCCTTAGCTTTGGGTCCCCATGGCCTTTCCTCATGTAATCATTCAATTCTTAATTTTATGAATGGCCACTGTCCCAATTTAAAAGCTTTGCAACGCAAAGGGAGACCAGGAGATTCTGAGATTATTTGAAACAGGGGAATTTGATTAATATCTTTCAGCGAAAATTTCTCTATATTGTGATCTGGTTACTGATTTCTTCCCTAATTGCTCACCCTGCTTTTTTTGGCTACTACCCTTTTCCCCCACATTAACCTTATCCTTTGTTTAGATAAAAAGCAAACAAATAGATTTCTTTCCTTATTTGGAGGCTGCCAAAGATTGTTCATGTACAGCAAACATCAAATTTTGGACTGATATTTGGCTTCGAGACCATCCTCTCTAGTCTCTAGTATGTCGGAGAAGGAAGATACAATGGCCTCTCTTTGGAATTGTTCCTCCAACTCCTGGTTGATTCCCACAAGCCTGTTTCTAAAATGACCTTGAATGATCTAAAAGGCCATTCAACCAACTTTTTATTAGTACTACATTATCCATTTTTTATGTGCCTTGGATAAATACTATGAGAAACTTACACATAGGTTTATATGTTTGCTAGTGGGGCTGTGGAACATAAGGTTCAATTCATGTGCTCTCATTTTATTTAAAGTTTCCCTGGGGTGGCCTTGAAAGCTCACAGTGTATTGCCAGTGGATTAATTGGGTTGGCATTCGAAGTTGGATTATTTACTTTTATTCATGTTACATGAACATAAACCCTCTTATTGGTGTACCACGGTGTCATTTTTTTTTTTTTTTTTTTTGATACCATATCACCTGGGCGAAGACCATTTTATTCTGAGCAGGGGTTGGGGCATGCATGACTCACATGAGAGAAAGCATGGAGTGCTCCATATCGTATATAAGATGGAAGATTGAAAGCCACGATATTCATGAGACAAATACGCTTACATTTAGCCTATGCACTCTAACATTAGACAATGACGATGACAACAACAACAACAACGCGAGGAGGAAAATTGTGGGTTCTTCTCCTTCTCGTTGTTCTTCATCATTTTCTCCTAAGCGAAAGCAAAACTTATAGGGGTGTGCTTGTGTATTAAAAATTGTGGCACACAGGTGGTAAGAATTTCATGATCAATAAAGGTTCAAGGATCATGTCATCGTGCTTAAGCAAAAGCAAAACTAACATGGGTGCTTTTTTTTATGAAAGATTGTGGTTTTTTGTTGTAGTTGTCATCTCTCTTAAGCAAAAGCAAACTTATAGGTGTATTTTTCTATTAAAGATTGTGGCACACATAGGTGGTAAGAGTTTCATGACCAATGTTTATAAAATCAGTTTCGAAAGAAAAATATATTGCCTGAAAATTATACAGAAAAGTAGTTTAAATTTTTTAAAACAAAATCATATTACTTGCTGCTAAAGGCTAAAGGACCATGAAAACTTAGGCTAATTTGCATTATGATGTCTTTTTTGGTACAATGGCAGCTCACACACAATGAGTGTACATGCAGCCCATAAGATCAAAAAGGATGCATTATGATGTCTTTAACCAGGCAATCCAAACAGCCCTTAGATGGATCTTTATGCCCAATAGACTATATATCTGTTCGTGCATGATGCAGGCTCTAAACTACCAGCCAAAGGAGACCATGTTCAAGTGGACCAGACTACAGGCAGCGTCTGATCAGACAATAAGCCAGCCATAAAGAAAATAAGTGGATCTAATACAATACTCTGTAGAAGTACTGCAGGACTTCAAGAAATATAACTAATTGCAATTACGAATTTGTTCTCCATGGCACCATAAACAAAGTAAGATTTGATGATGATGCAGGCTTTGTTCGGGCATGTACCCAACGACCAGAATCAGGAGTGCAGAAAAATAAGCCGTCTATCAAAATGCTGCAATAATTCAGCATATTGGTTTGTTCTGATCTTGCATCTCTCACCAAGATTATGACTAACTTAACCACAAATTGACAAAAACTCTCATGCTACCAAAAGCAATATTGTCAAATTAGCCGCGACATGTATCCACAAAATTGACTTCTATTCTGGGACTCCTAACTTTTGGTGAGATTTAGCCTAAATAACTTGTCACCTGCTAGAAGTGATGACATGAGTTTCTATCAACTGCTACACATCAGTTTCTGCCGCCTATTCAAAGCAACATCAACTGACTTTGTCAGTGCTACACATCAGTATCTGTCAGCAAACTGCTTGTCACCTGTTAGAAGTGATGACATGACCGGATCAGTGTTGCTTAATGTTTTCAGTAGCTAACATTGCTCAAACTGCATTTTAACTTTTCTGAGAATCACAATATTGCCTATATTCACAGCAGCAAGGCCCTTTCCTCACCTGTAATGACCAAAATAGTCAAACTATCATATCACTGTTCACAGTTAAATTTAAAGGTAAATATAAAAGAAAACTGAAAGCTTTAACTGTTAATTGCTTGCGCCATACAGAACTTTAAGCTGAAGGATGTAGTTTTCCAAAAAAAATAATGCAGCCATGAAGTTACCCATCTGTAGGGGTATATCCAATTCCAACATGCTTTCTGATGGCAATGACACAATAACATCCACAAACAGCACTCTCTCAGATTGTAAGATTTACCAGATAATCAAGTGCTACCAGGAATATACCAATACACAGGAATCTTTGTTGTCAATAGGTGGTGTTGAAGGTACTAATTTTAACTTTTGCCAGTGTGTGTAACATTCTACCATGAAAATACTTCCAAGGGAGAAATTACGCCCAAGCTTGGTCATTGAGTGCATCTACAGTTGTCCCCCCTACTAACGCGCGCGCAAAAAAAAAAAAGAAGAAAAAAGCATCAAAACTAACTAATTGTATGTCACATCATTGGAAAGCAACAAGAGAATAAAAGTAAACCTCATTCTTTAAAACCTTGTATGATCAGCTATGGGTCATCCTCTTAGGGGCCAAGATGTATGGAAGAACAGAAATCCAACCACCATTTGCTCCTATTTAGGAAAGTCAAAGGATCAACATGAATTTGATGATAGTGGAGGATGACAGAGTTCGTATTTTGCTGCTTCCAACATGAGATAGTTGGAAGTGCATGGTGAGTATTCTTAGAGTTCAAGTAGAAAAGTCAGGATATATGTGGGTGGTGTAGCTTTGAATGAGTGGAGTAGGGTACATGAAGATAAGGGAATGGAGTTTCTAACCTAGTGGTGGTTGCATGGGAGTCCAGCTCTAGCTTTGAGTTCTGGACATAAAAGCCTCTATATGGTTAGTTCTAATTGTAACCAGGTAGAACGAAGTTATTAATAAAATAATATATTTTGTGTGCTGTGTTGTCTCTCTCCCATCTCATCCCTACAATCTTTACTATCTAATTCCACCATGTTGTCTGCATTTCTTGAACCTGAGAGGTTCTACATGGAAGATCTGTTGCTGGTTTTGGAAAGGTCAGTCACTGGACAGGATATGCCTTAAATTTGCGATGGAACACAATTTCATATTTTTGGAATCACATTTCAATCAACTACAACAAGAACATACAATCATCACAAGTAATAAAAATACAAGGAACAAATGTAAGTCCAACTAAACAGTAAGATTATAAGAGGCTTTGATCTCTTCCTTTTTTGAAATGAGCAATAAACAGCTTGACAGACTAAATGCTGTCAGTTAGGAGAGGTCAACCAGCAAGATAATCATCAACAATTAGCAATTGTATTAGCAACTGCGGGTCCTGGCCGATGCAACATATCTAGATGATGAACAGGTTGTCACACCTGCTAACTGGATTAGATCTCTTTTTCCCTTTTTTGAACCAGTCCATAGTAGCAAGAATCACCACTTAAGAGTACCAAACCGCTTTGGAATCTCCCTGGAAACTCATCCCTGTAGCCACTTCTTTATCAAAATAATTGTTAAGAGGCCAACTTCTCGGCACCCACTTCTGGTAACCAAGTACCAGTCTAGACTCTAGAGTCACCTGATTTCAGAGAAACATCTTGATCCCCTCTATAAGCAAGCATTTATGTACTCTGTCAGTTGGACTTAAGTAACAATATCGTCCCAGATACTGCATCCAATCAAGCTCGAAACTCTAAATCTGTAGCCAGAGATTTGAAAATAAAATTCTCTTTCAAGTTTCAACATATTCCCACATGTCCATATTCTCATTACAAGCAAGCTCAATAGTATGGTAGCAGTCTAACTCTTCCCACATACCATGAATGACAATATAGTCCTAAAAAGATAGATTTCCTTACAAGCACAGAACTTCATATCTTGATGTACCCAAGAAACCATTTTCTTCTTTCTACTAGAAGTTTGGACAGCCATACCCAAGCTTCCCAATCAATGTACAAAAATAAGGTAGCTCGATCTAACTTAGGGGCTCATCAAATGGGGGAAAAATCCAGAAATCATTCTCAAATGCTCGGATCAAGGTGGTGGTGGTGGTGGTGGTGGTACTGGCCCAGGGGGCACTAAAGGAATTAGACCTTAGAGTGACACTAAAGGCTGCACATGGTATTGGACATGATAAGACCAGCAAGAATTCAATAAGCACCTTACTACAGTGAGATGCATATGTGCACATTCATCCGAATACAGTTTGCCTCACTGGTTAATAGCATAGACGGAGCACAAACTAGTCCAAAGGAACGGACATTAAACAAAATCCATGCTCTAAGCACCTTTACATCCGAAAGAATCAAAAAAGAGCATAAGCAGTTTACCAGCCTGAAGGAGATGCACAAAAGTCGCAGCCTAATCGCAGCCTAGTTGTAGATTAGGCGGTTACAATGATTTACTGCAGAACAGGTTGAGACTGCTCTCTTTGTGAGCTCTAATAACAAGTCATGTCACACAGATAAATAAGATAAAATAGTTTCAAGGTGCTGCAATAAAGAGCATAGAGAACAAAAAAGAAAGTGGGTGGGATTGGGGGTTTGCGCTGGTGGTTTGGTTTTGTACAGCATACAAATGAAGATGCAAAAGGTGTACATTGCTAATTATTGATTTATTCAATTTTCATAGAAATAAACAAACGTGAAGGAATAAAGCTCAGTCCCTTTTATTAAGGATTGGTTTCACAGACTAAGAACCTGTGATGTCATTGATCCCTATCCAATCTGAAATGAAAATCTCATTAATAAAATACTTAAATCTTCTTTAGTTACCTATCATTTTCGGTAACCCAAGAATCCATCAACTTCTCCAGAATATGTGTAGAAAAACTAAGTCATATCATGATTCTTCACTTGGTCACCTATTGCTGCTTCTCAAAGCTCCTCTTTTGCATCCATTTCTAACTGTCCCCTTTGGTAGTATCAGACATCCACCTGCACACTTCATCTTTTATATTCAGATCTTCTGTCATATTCCCCTCTTCACAGCTCTAAATTCTCACCCCACAACAATGGTAACATGTTTGACTTTCCACAAGGTCTGGACGACATTTAGTCATTCTACAACACTCCAAAGATTCTGCTCAATTTGATTTAACTTCATATCAAGCATCTCCACTCCTTTGCAACCTTATAAACATCTTTCCCACAAATTTAAGCTTTGAAGTGATGTAAAAATCAAAACCTGCAGAATACGCGCACAAAAAACACATGTTGCCTCCAAGAATCTTTCTGAGCCTTTTAATCATACTTTCAAAATCCTCTGATGTATTTATCTCATGGTCTACTGTACCGGTCCGTACTGGTCCGGCAGACCAATACCGGATCAGCGTGGAATCCGGTACCGATACTTTATTGTTGAAGAACCGGTACGAGACCGGTTCGGACCGGTCCCGGACCGGTTCGGACCGGTCCCGGACCGGTACGCCGACCGGTACCGGTACGGCGGACCTTGATTTATCCTATGCCATCGCCTAAAGCAAAGTCATTTTGTATTCTGTGCTTCCACTGTTGATCATTTTTTGTGCATACATCATTAACTTTTAACTCTAAGTGCTCCTTTAACTATACAGTAAAAAAATAAACTAGGGAAAAAAATGACAGTGAAGAAATGTGCCTCTGCCAGAGCGAAAATAGAAATCCATATATGAATGTCTAACATGCAAAAGATCATGCCCCTCCCCTCCCTCTCGCACTTGCTCTACCTAGAGTCTGAATCTCATCAGCACTTTCCACAGACATGAGCATAAGCAATACAAATACATATAGAAGATTCATTTTTCATATTAAAGACAGCTTCCCAAGTAAAAACATTGGTTTCCAAGATGTAAAGCTAATATGGGATCATGTATGTTATATTTAATTTATTTTACTGAAATCTTGATCTTAATACATTAGCATACACCAATAACCATAGAAGTTGAAAAATAATTATAAGAAACCTTTATAAATAGGTACTTCATTTGCAATAATCATGTCGAAAGTATAAGGTGATCACATACAAAATTATCTACTAATGAAATTTTTTTTGCAATACATTGTGTTCAAGGTAAACTTCCAGATACACCAAAATATGATACAGTATTTCTACGTCAAAGCAGGTGAAGATGGAATGTATAATAAAAAGCCACTAAAAACCATTAGATATATTTACAAACCTTGCGAAAAGTAAAAGAAACCCTCCTCGAGCTTCTTTTGATAACATGTCCCCCAACTGTATCAACCTGTGATTCAGAGATGCTGTTTGAATAAATAATTCATACTCTATATATGTTTTTCAGTTAATTCTTATTACCTCTTTAAAAAATTCCAACCAAAAGTTTACGGAGCTCTAATACTTTGTTCACACGATAATTTATCAAACAAGCCCAAAAAGCAAATGAAATAATTTGCATTGCTCAAAAGAAAGCAAGGATCCCTTCACGAAATCCCTCTGCTTTCTTTTATTTATTCCCTTTATTGACCTTCGGGTAGAATGTTTCTTACTATAAAAGTGTATTTATTATGTCAACAACTACATCGATAGCATACCTTATGATGTGGAATATAGTGATGCCAAGCATATCGCCCTTCTCCAGACATCAAAAGCATGGATCGAGGAGGAAGGAAAATAGCTTTCCTTGTAAAATTTGAGAATTGTTGAGGGTTATTCCCAATAGCGGCAGCTGGAGCATGCCAAGTGCCTTGAGGATATCTCCTGAATTCCATAATGCATGGACCCGCCAATGAAAGACTGAAGATCAATTCATCAAATGCTGAATGAGTGTCTATATGTGGAGATAAACCCACGCCAGAAGGATATTCATTAACCTGTAACAAGTCCAGCAGGTTAGTTGGACTCATAAACAGATTTATTCGATGTTCGTACATATCTTGGATGTCCGTACATATCACCCAAGGGGTGGAGCTAGGATTTTTATGATGGTGGCCAGAATATGCAGGAGGGGGGTTGTGGAGGTGGGGGACAGGCACCAACGTAATCGATGGTTCTTGAACCTTAAAATGAATCATGTAATATACTATATAAAATAACAGAAAAAAACTTAAAAAATCAATTAACATTATGTCAAAAATGTCTTTTATCAGACATGCAACACATAAAATGTGACATGGAAGAAGGTGGGGGGAAGGGGGTGCACAGAAGCCTTTTCTTGTAATGTGACATACTTCTGACGTGTTCAGCTAGCAGTTCTCTCATGCACAGTGAATAACAGAGGAAAGTATAAAGGAGGGTGAGATCAGTTGGCAGTGCAGTAGAGACAGCACTGTTGCTGACGAAGGAATTAGTAGGCAAAAGAATATTTCATTCAGCAACTTTTCTCTGGTGCACTTCTCATCGTACTACATGATATGACTACTATTATATGCAAAAAAAATCATGAAGGACAACAAGCTTGAACCCTAAAGTTCACTGGTCAACCATATTTCAGGCATAAGGCAATGATATAAGTCTAAAGTCTACGCACTAACAAACAATACTATAACATTGGTACTCCTCAATGAGAATTTGGTTAGTGGACACTTAAAATGCACTGAAGCAAGGAAAGGAAGAAGGCTGATATTGGGGAAGGAGCAGCACAAACATTAGGACATTCTGATCAAAAGCTAGAGAAATACATGTACCATTGGTGTGCTGCACCTAACAATAGGAAAGAGCCAAGTGCCAATTAGCTTGGGCATTTTTGGGCCAATTTGCCAGGTCCAGGTTGTAGCAAGCCTTGGGAATTCTGGCCCAATGGTTGAACTAGGCTGAGATTTTGAGGCTTGATTGAGATTAGGGCTGGGTTGGGGCTGCATAAAAATTACCCTGACCAGCTAGAAACTAACCTAAGATATCAAAATAATATAATATTAGTATTGTATGACATATAATATCTATATTTGCCCCGTGAATCCATAATAACCCCCTCCATTGCTGCTACCCTGCTTCCCCTCACCACTGCCCACTTCCCATCTTCTTCCTCTGCCCCATCCCCTTTCCTCTCTCTCCCCTCTTACTGCCAGAACATGCTACTCTACTACCAGTGCTCCCAAAGGTATCGGGCCCCTTTCTCACTCACCCATCTACCACTTCCCTATAGCCAGCCACATGATAGATTACTTGCTAGTTTCTTTTGAATTTTAATTAGTCATGACTACTCTCTCCCTCTTCTTCCTCCTTCCTAGAGCACCAACATGGTGCATTACTTGTTAGTTTCTCTTGATTTTTAACAAGTTACTCTCCAAGCAGTCAGAACTTGGATGGGAACTCGTTAAAAATCAAAAGAAGCTCACAAGTAGTGCTACAGGTAGGTGGCAACACTCCCTCACTGAGCACAGGTCTACAACATTGGGTGCCCTCACCACGATCGTCCAATCTCAAGCCAATCCTCGCCATCACTACTAATAACTCCACCAACTCCTAGAACCAGCTCCTCCCACTTCCCATGGCAGCCACAGATTGACCCGATAACCTACATTGTGTTGGTTTGTGGAGGGCCAAGCCTATACCCAGTCTAGGTTTTAAGAGCTGGGTTGGGTTCAAGATGAAAGTAAAATGCTAGGGTCAAGCCAACTATTTGGCTATTTCTTATGGGTTACAACACAACCTAGCACGATAAATGCCCAGGTCAAGCACCAATGAGACCACAAAAATATAAGAAAAAAATTCTGGCAAAAGATGTAAGTTTCAACCAAACAAGTTAGTTACATACCGTCAGTTGATCCACTTGTTTACTTCTATCGTCATCAAGGCCAGGAAATAACATGATCTTCTTGACTATGTGAGAAACAAAGGATGGAAGTTCACCTAGAAACTGCTTCGAATCAACATTTTTGGTCTGTGCAAATAATGGAGAGATCCCAATCAGCATCAAGAGATGATATCCAGAAGCACTATGTTAATGAAGACAAAACTTGTAATAACTTGGACTATTGAGATAACAAGTATAAAGAAACGAGGAATATAAGAATTGTCATTGCATTCATAATAATTAAGAAGTTACACATTGTCCTCTCCTCATAAAGACATCTGCTTATAGTGGTAATAGCACTTTTCCCCAGTGCAATACCTAAGCTACCATTATCACAGTCATCATAATGAAAAGCGAATGTAGGAAGCAAGATGGAAAACAGAAGCAGGACTTTATCACTTCTAGATAAGTCGGACATGCATAATTCTATCAAAAGAAATGGAAACCTGGAAAATACCTAAAAATTTATATTTTCAAAGTGCCAAACATGTTTAAATACTGGTTGCCCAAGTCTTCATATGTTTCTGAAAGATTTCAAAACTTTGAGGGCAACCAAATTGAAATGGTTTCCCATTCATGCTTCCCAGTGAGGGCAACCAAATTGAAATGGTTTCTCATTCATGCTTCCCAATAAACATCTCCTGATTTTGGAGTCTGAATTATCTATGAATTAACTAAATTATATGTACAGATGAAAATGGAAAAATAACCTATGATTTGACATTTTAAGGACTAAAGCACATACGCACCTTAGAGGACTTCTATATTTAACAAAACACATCATGTTAGTGAAAGATCATGAAACACATCAATCATATTATTGCTTATGAAATCAACTTGCTGTGCCAAACAATGATATACCACCGAGAATGCAGGTGTAACTGAAAACACCACTGTAATTCACCTATTAGAGCACATAACATAGTGATCTCCTCATGCAACATAAGACAAACTCATAAGTCATAATGCAAAACAATGAAAAATTTCATCTTTAAAGCAATTAGGGATGGAAACCCATTAATCAGTCGCCTATGCAATTTTGTTAATGCCAGAACTGTAAGCATAGCAGTGATGAATATATAAAAGATTATGGTGTCAACAGAACCATGTTGTTTTGTTGCATGATATTTAAGAACTATGGGAGTCATGGAGCTTCAAAAGATATGGTAAAAGTTCCAATAGAGATGTAGAAGATAACCTCATAGTGCCAATTTATATTTTTGAGAATGTCTGCCCACGTAAATTAGAAGTAATGTGACAGAACCATAAACACCATTATCAATCATGTCATTCTCTCCAAATCAACCTGCTCTGAAACAATCTATACTTGAGTAGAATATAGGAGGTTGAGAGCGAGAATCATAAAACCTTATTAATCATGTGATGTCAACCTTTCACCAAATCAATTTTCGGTCCCATAAAGGGAAATGCATGGATTTGAAATTAAGGGTCTTATAATAAATGACCTATGGAACATGAAATTATCATTATTAAGTAGAGATAATTCCCCTTGATGGTTGATATTCCATCAGTAGAAACAAATGGGAAGCAGATTTCAAAATGCACCCGCTAAGAGATCAAAGGAGCTTGGTAGTGATGTTTAAATAACTCTGTTACAAGAATGATTGATCCCTGGGTCAATGAACATGAATGAAGTATCAAATTCATGGAATTCCATAATCAAGTGGAAGATTATAGCATGTCAAGATGAAAGAATTCTTCTGTAGCAGATATTTCCTAGAAGCAACTTACTGCATATAAAAACTCATAACCATAATGCTGAACTCTGCGTTTTGACAGTCTTTTCCATGGCCTAGTATCCACTTCTGCAAGAAGTTCCTGAGAATACAAAACACAAAATAAACTTGCACATGCAGAAATTTTAGAAACTTCACACCACATATGGACACAGCCTCCTGCATGTTTTAAAAAAAATGAAGAACAAGAAACATATGAGGCTTGAGGCTCCCTAACCTGCTCCTCCTTAAGAGTGATGAATTCATGCTCCAGATAAATTCCTGGAATTGCCAGCTCTGATGCCAATAAAGATACTGGAAGTGAATCATCGCCCAAAACCTAGAAATAGATGAGACTTTATTATGGCGAAAGAACAGAAGCATACAAAGGATTAAAAAAAGAGTGGTACCTATTTAAAAAGAAACATTATAGAAGATGCCAAGGAAAGCTCTATCAACTATAAACACAACATAAATATGGCATTGTATGTTGGGAACATGAGGCACTAAAGGGAGTACAATCATGGCCAAATTTATACACATGCTTGTCTAATTAACCAGTAGTATTTTACATCTACAAATACACAAGTATTAGCAAAATAAAAGAATGTTTCCAAAGAAATACTTGTACAACATAAATAAAGATATTAGAAATGAATTATGTTTTCACTTTTGGGCACTAGTCCATGGCAAGAGAGATGACATCGAGTCTCAACAGTTTGCAGAATGTTTCTAGTGTCATGTTCAAATAAACAATTCTCAAAATTGCCACTCAGTATTCTTAGATTTTTTTGTATAAATGATTGTTTATTAAACCAAATTATGCAAAAACTACATGAACAATAACATTTTAGGGATCCATAGAGCACACAAATCCACACCTTCAATGACATGTGACGACCACACTGAGTGGGGCCTCTGCTCCCGTGTCAATGAAAGAATACGCAATGGGGTATTGGGATGCAAGGTATGTCGTCTCAGTACCGAGCCCCGTACCGGTGCCACCCTGTCACTGTGTTGGTACGTCCGATATGGAGGCTGATTAAGCGTACTAAGTGTTGCCCTACGTTCCGGTGCCACCCTGTCACTATGTTGGTACATCCGGTATAGAGGCTGATTCGGCGTACTAAGTGCCGCCCCCCGTATCGTATACTGGTATTAAATCGGTATGGTATGGTATATACTCCATACCGTCTCGTTAGGTATGGTATGGCGTAGCATGTTGGGATGTCTTCAAACGTGCATTAAGTCTACATTAAACAGAAAAATACTAAATATGCCCACTTCTCAAGACACCCGTCCATACGGTTTAACACAAGAATTAACCCCAAGGTGCCCAATCAGGCCCTATTTTAAATATATGGTGTGTGCACAGATGCTAATAGAGGCGGGAGGACTAAGTGTTGCCCAAGTGTCGGGACACAACCATCCCAGTCCATCTCATTCTATAGAGAACCAAGGTCCCAAATTCATCCTAGGACCCAGTCTCTCTCTAGTCCAATATAGTACCGCCATATGATCGGGTCCTCAATCAGTGGTTCATGCACTTAATGAATTTGACAGGTTTCCCATCCTTTTCTAAAAAAAGAAGTCTTAGTGATGGGGTGTCGGGTTGAGTTGGTTTATTTAGCATTACTTATAAAATTAAGCTGTCTATTTGTTCATGACTTGTTCATAAATATAGTTTACATTGCTCACAATATCCTACCTAGTTTTCATTTATGCGATTCTAAAATCACTAGTGTTACTAGCAAGGAAAATGACAACAGAGTTTACATTTGAAATAAAAATGACTTTGTCAGACAGATTTGACACAGAAGTTACACAGCTGACATGGAACTTTCCTACTACTTTGCTTTGCAGTGTGATCAATGTCAATCCAATGGGAGCAATAGGAAAGTTCCACACTAGGTAGTTATTTTGTATCATATTTTCGTGACAGACTAGCACCAGCCCATTCTAAATACAAGAATCTATAAGCATTATAGAAACCTATTATAAGAACAATAGCATTCCTAAAGTGTGCACAACCTAATGGATCATTGTGGATTTTTAAGCTTGGATAATGTGAAAAACTTTCCATCTCTGTGTATCATTATAGCTTCGACAAACTTCTTTTAATTTTCAAGAAAACAATTGTTTTAGTATGTAATCCAAATGCTTGGACTACATGTAAATCATTACCTTGCTAAAACTTAACAAAAAATAAAAAAGAAAAAGAAAAAAATAACATTTATACATAGTCCAGGCAATTGGCCCATAGTTAGGCATTAGTTTGGACTAGAATTCAGGTCACGACTTTCAATTAAAACCTAATCATATTGGAAATAAATTTGTTATAGGTACTAACAACCATGTTACTGTCAGTTGATAAGGCATTGTTAATATCTAGATAAAAGATATAGCATCTCTTCATGTGATTTTAAGACTTTCAGACAACTTATTGAAGAAAACATCTATCTTTATGGATCATTTACATTCAGATGTTACTTAAAGGATGTCTGAAATCAACCACAAAAGCATCAGGTTTATTCTCATAATATTCGGTTTCATCATCAAAGTGCTCAGGTTTGTTTTTTGAAAATTTGTTCACCCTTAATGCTACAACATCCTCTATCTTAATAAGATTCTCCTGATTCTCTAAAGTTAATATGGACTTATTATCATTAGTTGGCTGATTAGTTTTTTTAAGTTTTCCATTGAATGGTTATTCAGCTGTCCCTAGTGAGATGTCCGTGAAATAACTTACACCGGACCAAATGGTCCAAATCTTGCATATAAATATCATGTCTCATCCATAAATTTTAAACATCCTAAAATTTAAAGATAGATAGGATCCAAATATTCTCATAAATGTTCACAAATCCTTGACTAAGGAAGAATAGGTCAGCGATGAAAACAATATCAGAATCCGTCAACACACATCATCTAGGAGCTACGGCTTGTCAATTTTCCATATGTTATGGTATTGTAATCAAGATTTATTGGATATACGATGCTCTTAACCTTGAAACAGAATTTCTATTCATCAAGAATTATGTTGACAGAAAGAGAGATCTTTACAAAATACTCGTCACTATCTTATTTTGCTAGTTCCTTACATAACAACGAAAGACCAAAGCCTTGAAAACCCCTCCCTTTTAAATATCTTCAATGCAGTGAAAGAGAATGCTTTCAACTGAACCATAGGGTCTCACACCTCACAAAATGTTGCCATAGATTAAATCCATAGCCTTCTAATTAGAAGGCCATCTATGTAAAAGTCACCAAATTACTACTCCATCCATTGGATAGATAGACGAGGAACGAAAACAGCTTTTCCTTCTGATGTTCAAAAGTGGAAATCTCATTAATGGAGGCAAACTTAAGAGGATTATTGGACCCTATGTGGTATCAAAAGCTCTTACAGATTCTGTAAAATAAACATCATCCTACATCTGCAAAACAGCTCAAAACTGAAATGAATAATCCTCTAGTCTCTCACATTCTGTATTGGCATATGAAACCATGAAGACTAAACTAAGCATCCTCTATTAGAGGACAACCTCAGCAAACAACTCAATCTCACAATGATTTTCATCAAGAATAGATATCCAGCATATATTTTACATCTTCAATCCATATATTCCAATATTATGGCATCATAGTTCTGCTTCTATTGTATAAGAATACCTTAAAAAAACAAAGTGTGTATGTCATTAACTATGCAAACATGCATCTAGCACATCAAAAGAAGTTTCAACAATTACCACATTTATATCTATTTGTCTTTTAAAGTAATAAACATATGGATCCTAGTTGCCAGAAGCAGGAGTGGTGTCAGAGTGGACTTGTGTGCGGGTATAGGAGGAGGGCCTCCCAGAGAAAAAGGTAGAACAAGGAAAACTCACAGGGGGCGCGCATGTGCATGAGTTCCCGAAGCAGGTTTCCCAACCTAAGTAGAAATTTTTCCCGGGTACTAAAGTATGGAATCTTCTATACAAAGGAAGACATCCACTAAGGAGGGGGGAAATCATAAGAATTTGATAGGCTAAGTCTTTCTTAAATTCAGCCTTACAACACCAGATTTGATATTAGTCAAAATAGCAGTTAAGAATTCTGGCATGGACCTAGTCCAACGAGATCAACTTTTGTACGCGAGGTAGGTCAAATTAGTCAAATTCATGAAGAGTCCAGGGTTACCACAAAAGTTACATTCCAATAAGTGGCATAAAATTTTTTTAGAAGGGAAACTCAATGATCTTATAAGTTGCAATGATCAATTAGTCAGGAACCATTTAATTTTCTATATTTCAATTCCTTTTAAGTTATTAGTTTTTCATGTTGTTCTTCAAATTTACAATTAGCATCTTTGTGGTGTAGTCTTGGAAAGGAGCCCAGAAACTAAAAGCCTAAAACAACACAAATATTGAGATCGAGGAGTGTGGCGTAAAGACACTATGACATTGGCGGGGAAAACAAATCCAATATGCAAGTTCAAAATGGATTGGAATCCTGACTTTCATACATACAGATAATGTATAGCGTTAGCCTACACATTTTCTTAAATCAGTATTCTAATAAAGAATAGATGGAGATAAAATGCATATGCAATAGTAACTAACTAAAGAAAACTTCATGTATGGCATTGTTCTACAGAAAACTATCCATAACACACCATATAGAAATACATATAGAATAATAAATCTCAACCACTAAAAACAACATGCCATCACTTATCATTTCATGGCAATAGGGATAAGTTAGTTTTGTACAGGACAAAATAGATATCTCAATGGCACATTCCACATTCTTTATGATAGATGAACATACACATACACCTTGTAGTCATTTTTTGACAAGTAAATACTGGGTGAAAGAGAGATAAAAATTACATTCAAACATCTAGATTCAGCATGTAGGTGTGGCAGATTAATAGAAAGAAATTATCTTTTAAAGCACATGCTGACACTCAGTTTACAATGAAAACCTTCTGAGGTGGCTGCGATATTGAATAACGTATATGCAGGGTTCGCCCACCAAGATCGGAGCAAGACGAGCCATTTAAAGCTTTAAAGGCAGCTTGAGCAGCACTTACTTCATGAAAGCAAACAATCACACGAGTACCAGTTTCATCAGCAGCATAGATTCCTATAACCTTCCCAAAGGTGCCAAAAACTGATTCAATATTATCAAAAGATATGCCCACAGCTGGCCCACAATTGGCAACATATAAGTTAGAGCTTGACTCATGATCCATCCCCTTTGGACGGGCGAATCTTGACTGGACTTTATTCATAATTGTAAGTAATATCGTTTGTTACTTCTTACCCCTGAAAAACATATGAATATAAGAAAAAACAGCAAAATAGCACAGCCATTTTTTCACAGATATATAACAAAGGGGAATATACAAGTAAAACAAAATAACATTTAATGGCTTCAAGGAAAAAAAAACAAAGTTAAAAATTGAACTAGATATAGCTTTTTTGGGTAAGTAGTTATATTGTAGCATGGCCAAGAAAAGCTATTGATGGACATAAAGCACTACATCATGCATGCCCATGCTATGTCCATAGGAAACCATACAAACCATGCACTTGAGACCACATGCAACAACATACCAAAGAAAGCAACCCATACAAAGCCAGTACAAAATCTCATGCAAGCACTGCATCATCATCACTACCACCGCGAGGGACCAAAGCAAATGCTCCCACCCAACTCATTGGTCGGTGAAGTCCGACAAACAGCATATGCATTGCACTATTGATATCAAGGCGACGCATCAAACTCATCTACAGTCTATCATGCGAGAGGACAATCAACTAGGACGGGGTCAAAGAAGTCCACAAAGGGGTTAGGTTATACTAGTGCATTCGAGTACATGAAGTGGTGTTACGATGATCAACAGACATTAACTGATGCCCATGCACAACTAGTTAGAAGGAGATTGCCATCCCCTAACACCTCGACAGCCATAAGCCATTAGGTCAGAGTGGGAATTGAAGGTACCTCCACCAGCATGGCAGTGGTGTGAGAATCCTCTAGCAAGTCATGCACCACCGCAACACCCTTTATACCTGTTGTAGTGCGGAGATGGGTGGAGACATTGCTCTCCGACATGGTCACCCACCACTATGCCTCGTGAAGCACATCAGAGTGGGTTCGACCATCCAGGCAATCCGGTGGCCAAACCCAATGGCCCCGAATGACTATAGATTCACTCGCCTAAAAAAGGCAATGAGATCCTAGGCAATCTGTGGTTGTCCAAGCATCTACAGATTCGGTGGAAGGCATCTTGCATATCCAGCACTAGTAGTGCCCTTGAGTGCATGGCTAGTCTATCAAGTCTGCGCAACCAACTGCTACCATATGAGGAGACCCGATTTTTCGAACACAAAAGCCCCCTTCCCGGTTGAAGCCACATTGTCCATTAAGGGGGCCTAATCTCCTAAACATGCCCTAGAGTCCACAACTACAACTACTTTGCCTCTAGCCACCACCGATGTGGCATGAGTGGTTCCCTAGAAGCCTCTTGACTGTCATCCTTTCCATCGGTTGAACTACGAGGTCTACAGTCAGGTGACAAATGTTGTGCCCCACCACATCTTCTCTTCCACTTATGTTTACTGCCACCTACATGGCTAGGGGAGCCCATAACAAACAATCCCGCCTCCATGGCTTACACTCTAGATGAGATCACCTCTTGAGTAGCCCCAAAACTAAGATCTCTCATCGATGCTCACCTTTGCTACCTCGTTGGCACATGCCCTCATCCCTTGATGTCGCACTTGGCCTCTTTATGAGGCATCTTCTAGCAACCTGCTCAACCACCACCTTGAAATCCCTAATGAGATGGCCCAATGATAACAAGTCCTTCCCGTAGTTTCGTGCTAAGTGGAATCAAATTGCATGTCGATTTGACAAAACATGAGTCGCTGCATCCTGCAACTTGGAAGACCCTCATCCCACCAATTTACTCGGTCACTGATCCCACATTCATATCAGCAAACCATGGCCCATAGAGCAAGGCCCCTAAAGTCACAAGGAAGAAATAAGTTGGAACAAAGAATGTGGAACCGAGCCGAATCGGCTGATTTTGCCCATCCGAGCCGTACCAGGCCCACCAGTACAATTCAACCATTGAAAACGGCTCGCTGCTGAAGCCGGAGAAGGAGAAGAGAAAGAGAGAGCGAGCGGGGGAGGGTGAACGAGGGGCGACGGACGGCGGCGGAAGGCTGCGGGGGGGGGGGGGGTGACAGAGGCCGCAACTTCGGCCTCCGCCGCCCCCTGCGGCCTCTGTCGGCCCCACACAGCCCTCCGCCGGCGTCCGCTACCGCTTGTTCTCCCTCTCTCTCCCGCTCTCTCTTATTAAATAATTCAAGCAACACAGCATTATTAAATATCATAATGATACATCTTCATTTCAGTAATAAATTGAGTGGGTTTCCCTAACTTTCCCTTAAGTTAAAAAAAAATCATAAAGATGAAGTTTTGTCGAATTATGCAGTAAAGATTTTCAAGTTATCTTACTAATATGAGAAGAAAGGGTGTCCAAATTTTTTCCATAGGCATGAGTCTCATTTCCTCATAAAGCTAGACATTCATATAAAAATAACTAAAGATAAAACAAAATATCATAATACAACCACTTATAGCAGTTGCCATGAGTTTCACATGAACCACTTCCATGAAAGGTGGAATTGTAATAGATACATAAGAGGCCTAGCAAATTTAACAAACATATATAGTATAATAACTCAACCAAAGATCTAAGAGTCAATTGGACAAGGTGTGCCATCCAACAGCCAATACGGTACATGTCATGCCATGTACTTAGTTCTTATACAAATAAGAGATGAAACAGACCTGGGGATTTTCAGAAAAATCTACTTAATTATTGGATTTCCAAAACAGGGTTGCATTTAGTATTTTGTAGAAACAGATCATTTTATGTTTTATTGCATTATACCCCTGTCCTCATGATTAATTAAGGAGCATTTTTGGCTGTGCATTAACATGTTTTATAGGTTCATCAACCAAAGCTCGTCTGGAGAGGAGAAAAAAAGACTTTTCTGATCAGTTGTGGAACAAAGGAGACTAGTTGATATAAACATAATGAAGGAGATTCTGGTGCTCTTGATGATTACTCTACTGAAGAACAGAGAGAACCAAGGCCTATTGAACCACCACCCAGATTCTGGTGACACAATCTAGAAGATAGTTGTGGAAGCCAAGAAACTGCTAATGCAGCACTTTTTCCTGACACCTAAAGCAGGGAAATAGAAAAGAGCCTGCTTTCATACCCAACCAACTATGCAACAAGTAATTCTATCACTAGACACTCTCATAACTGATAATTCAAGACAACATAAAGAACAGAAGCACCTTAATCTCTAATCAAACTAAACTACTTGAACCATATATCATTTGCCAAAATTAGCTGGAAAAAGAAAAAAAATAAATTAATAAATTTTCTTCCCATCTCAGCAACAGATTTATCTTCAACTAAATCGGTACCCGCTGTTGCTAAAGAAAATCAACCAAAATATACCGCCCGAGATCTAACCAATGTTCACAATACACCACTAATTCCCAAACCATTTCTTGAAAGGCGTCCAATCCCACAAAGAAAAGAGAGAGAAGAAACGAAAAGAAAGAAAGAAGTCCGTACAAATGAATCTGCAAAAAGTCGTAACAGATGAACGAGATAGAGAATAGAGAGATTTACCATAGAGAGACGACTGAATTCAGGCCGGGGAGGAGAAGGATTGGGCCTTTTTTTTTCCTTTAATTCTAGGGTTTGCTTTGAGACACGGAGGGACAGACGTAGGCGGAAAATTCAGCCGCCTTCTTGTTGGCCTTTTATAAGGACAGGAGAGGAGAGGAACGCTGTTCGCGAATCGCGGCATGCAACTCTCGGAAACGGGATCCTTCGCCACGCAACTTTGGACACGGAACCACGTGGATAGCCACCACCAAAGCGGGTGGAAATGGGTCGGCTCAGACCGGACCGGGTCACGAGTGATCTCGGCCCAGCCTAATTTTTTATTCAAATTTCAATTTTGGATCCAGATTAACCTAATAAAAGATCAGATCGGATCGTATTGGGTCCACGGCTATAATTTTTGATCCAATGGATTATTCAGGTCGAGTTGGATCCATATATAACCTAGTTCCAATTCAAAAAAATTCGAGGCCGGTTCGGGTTAGATCCGAACCCATTCAACTTTATAAAGTAAATGCTGAATGGGTCGAGTCCAGACCCATTCAGTATTCATCCACAACGCGTAATAAAAGCGTATGCATAATGGGCCTTAGCTTCATATAGGCTTTGGTGGCGGGGTCCTCGAACTCCCTCTCCTTGGTACTGGTGCCGTTCAGTGAGGCATTCTCTTGGTGCTTCGAGCCCCTAGCCGTCTCGTTGGCATTGGACTGGGTCTTGCTGGAGTTGGCGCATCCCATTGTGCATCCCGTTCTTGTTGTTGTAGCTCTGGTTCCCATAGGGGTGTTGCATTTGGCTTTGCTCCGAGCCATCTACCAGCATGGAATTATAATCCGCCTACTGCATTGTTGGCTGTGACGACAGAGTGGATGGACATACCCCTGAGGGGGCGTTTGGTAACCCCAATAGGATCACCACGTAGGATCATCGTAGTGCAACCAAACGCGGTAATCTCATCACCTCCACCCACATCACCCTTGATCCTAGGACGATCACCCCATACCAAACGCCCTGTGAAGGGGATGGCATACTTGGAGTGCTCGTGGATGGTCTAGAAGATGAGTTGGCTGATGAGGAGGCGGATGACATTGTGCTGAGTGAAAAATGTCCTAGCACTTGGGGTGGTTGGCGGCGAGCTCCGCCACAGCCTACGCCACCATTGCCTGCACTTTCGTGGCACCTTGGCGAAAACTGAGCAGAAGCTAGTGAGCACCGTCTGCTCAATACTCTCCGAGTCACGAGCGAGATGGGTGATGGCGAGCGCGACGTTCTCCTGGGCCTCCACCTGGCCCTCCTTAACCAGATGGATCGAAGGCCCCACGTCGTCTTCTTTTGATGATGAACTTGCCGTAGCGATCGTTGCCGCGGGTGACGAGGACGAGGGAGGCGTCGGCGCAGGCTTCCGTAGTATTTTTATAAATTTTGGAAGACCTGCTATTGGTGGTGCTTCTGCACGGTTTGTGGTTTGGTTGCTTTATAAATTTTGTATGGTTAAGCAGAAAATCTGCTGCTATCATTGGCTAAGTGGCTACCGTATTCTCTGTATCCTCAAATGAATTGCATTTGTATTGATTGAGCATTGGTGGCACGTAGCATGGAAGGATCGAACGGGTACTACACTTGGTATACTGCTGGCGGCAGATAAGGAATCACATATTAATTCAAAAAGAGAATAAAAAACAACCGTAATCTTACCTACTTCTGGTTGTATCGTTGAATGTCTTATATTTTGAACCCTTGCCCGGTATCTACATGGTATTTGCCTTTAAATTGCAGTTAAATGGAACTGATGGTTCCCCTCTGTTTGAATTATAACAATTTTAGATCTTTATATTATTGAATAGTACATAGAAAAATAATTACTTCTGGTTGTATCTGACGTTCTCTCCTTTACAAATTGCAGCAATTATTCGACATGCTCCTCGTGCGTAGTGCTGAGTGAGATTCTTTTCAAATCGTTGTGAGCAACGCAAATTTCCAGCATGCAGTACTCGCAGAATTATGGGAAATTAAGCAGTGCCCCCTACATTATAGGTGCTGAACAGCCCACCTCCAATCAGCAAGGCTAAAATTCTGTCCACGCAAACAGAGCAATGATTTTTCTGGTGATGATATAAACTTACATAAATAGTGCTCTCTTATCTTAGACAATGGTAAGTTGAATCAAGCCAGTGGCTTGGACAATGTTAAGCTGCAGCCTTTTTTGCAATGTAAAAACTGCTAACAATGCTTAAAAGCTGTGACCAAGACAATGCCAAGCATACTCGTCCTATCCTTTTGCTGGGAAACACAGCATACATAGATGTTTAATAGTCCCTGCTTTTTCTGTTTTGTTATATAACTACCATTTATGTTTCCACATTGAGTCTTTGACTTGCTTGATGTTTGAGGCTTATCATCTTATTTCTTGACGGTTTGAACCATTCAGATGCGACCATCCAGGCATTTGGGATGCAACCTTAAATTTGAATATAGTTAAGTCATAATACTATTATAAGTCTTGCATATATATAGTTTTATTTATCTTTTCGTTTTTTTCTTTTTTTTGTCTTATCCCCTAAATATAATGATTTATTATTATAATTCATTATATTATAAATAAATATAATAATGAATAAATATAATAAAAATTTTAATATACCAAAAGCCTGATAATAGGTTTCAAAAGAAGAAATAGAAAAAAATTGATCATTCTAGTCATTCTAAGTCTTAGCTAAATACTACATCATACAAACCTTTCTTTAACAGTCCCAAAACGGCATCCCACACATCATGCAGGGAAAAATGACAGTTGTAAGTAACAATCTGGTAAGATGGTCCAAAATATGGACAGCATTGGTAAACTGGAAATAGGCACGAGACAACGAGCAAATAGATGAAAAATTGGAAGATGGAACAAATAAATTGCATGCATCGGCCATATAGTATTAAATGTCCATACAGAGTTCGCTTAGCCCGTGCATACACACCGAGATTTACTTTCAAAGCAGCCAGTAAACCTTGAAAGTTCAGATTCTCCATTTTTAATAAAAAGCAACCTGCACTCATTTGTTTCCTCAGAAGGGAAGGGGAACCATCAGGGTAACAGAGGTGCAAAAATAAGTCCTGTCAGAGTCTGAAAAAGACATCAGAATTCCTGTCTATAATCAACGCCTTTAAACGGTTGAGTGATGAAGTTTGAAGCTTGAAAAATCTAATGGTTGCTAAAGCCATGCATGTTTTGTTTAATCATCTGTCAGTATATTATAAGAATAAAAGGCTGGTAATTACCTTTAAATATTTCCAGCAGATTGTGCGATCCAAGCGAAAACCGTCTTTCCCTCCTTTTCCTTTCTAACTGCGGGATACACCTCAGAACAGAAGTTAGAAACATCCATAGAGATATCTAGCCATATATTTGTTGGCTGAAGTATACCACCAGAAACGAAAGCACAGAAGCCCCTATTGGGCTTAGGAGTTGAAAGATCAAAAGATCACATAACATAAAGAATGGGAAATTGCCATAGCTATAGCATTTTATCTGTGAAGCACAATGTTTTATCAAGACCCAAATGAAGACTGTCAGAAACAGCACAAGCAAGGCAACTGGAATTTTCGAGCGCAAATTTCAGTGCCTGCAATAAATGACATCCTGTTGGTCGGCCTTCCACATCACAAGATCCTTCCATAGTCCTTTCTTGCATGGTACGATGGTACAGTGGTTGCAACGGAATGCCCAGTCCTTCGTCCTACAACAAAAAAATCAGCCTGTCCCAATGTTGAGGAGATCATACTTTGTGACCATAAAGGTAAGATATTCTACTATCTAGTGTGGCATTGCAATGAAAATGCCAGATTGTGAAATGACCATAGGAGCAGTACATGAAATGCAGGGCAAGGAAATTAGATGTGAAAATGCATGTAATCTAGGAAACAGTCCGACTTGGAAAATAAAAGGGAAACACGTGACCACTGGGATACTTATTCTTCCAGATAATTTCATTTCCCACTGTTTTTCCTAATGTTTTCAATGTGTAGTCAAATAGGATCAAAAGGATAGTATGTTCTCTGGTAACCTAGCATTTAGTCATCAAGCAGTTACCACATGCCATATCATATGGGCATGATGAATATGTGAAACCCCTTGGCAAACAAGGACATCATGTCCCTTGTACTTACGATAAAAAACCTTGCATTATTGAGGAAAAAAAGAAATACATCATATATTGCATCATGAAAGTACAAAAAGTCTGCCCAGATCCAAAAATTGAAATAACATGCATGACAACTTTCACAACAAATTCATTAATACAGCATGATTTAGCATACTTAAGTATCTTAGCAAATTTCGCCACTTGAAATGCTAAACACTGAAGCATGCATGGTACACATAGATTATGTCATGTACTTCAACTACGCCTTGGACAGTTTAGCTCCAATATATTCCTTAATTTTAGCCATCAATACACATGTATTATTGCGATACAAATTTAGATGCTGAAGAATTATGTTGAGCATTTGAAGTGTTGCAGCCGCACAACTTTGTTGTCACACTTCTGGCCTAACCACTATCTTAGAAAGGTAAATAGGAAGTTGTTCTCATGGATAATGGTATACAAGTATATACAAGAATTCAGTTCATTTTCTTATTAACCCTGAAGAGGATGACATGTCTCCATATTATCCAAAGAACCAGAATTTAAAGATTATAAGAAGCCAAATCCATCAAGATCTGTACATACCTGAACAACAGATTATATGCAGCATTTGATACAAATATTGGCTCAATTGACCATGATAGTTATATATTAAAAAAGGTTGAACATGCATTAATGCATATGCACAATGTATGTTCTCATGTTTAGACAATATCCATGAAGAACAGTCAGTTGATAGGAGGTCAGTCCTTTATATATCTCTGCTTCATGATTTGTGCACATTAGCAGTGTGTGCCATCACATGCTTACCAACTTCTGGAGAAAAAAGTGAAGTCTGATCACAACATTTTTATTTACCTTAATTTTCTTATTTCCTAGAAAATTTGATTATATAATCTAAGTCAATGAGTTTGCACCTTACACCTTACCTAAGAGTCTGATTGCCTTACCTTATATCTAGGCTATTCTAAAACATGAATCAATATTTTGAAGGAGTATTTGGGCGAGACTTATAGATGATGTGATGTGCAGTCCTGAAGCATTGCTCTAGAAACTTGGTCTTTCCTGGCTGCATCATTCCCAAATGATAAAAATACGGGCAGAATTCTTTTTAACGTGATTCTAGTAACCAACATATCACAATCCAGGCTAGGTATGGTTTAAAGTTTTAATATGGCCGACAATTCTTACCTGAACATTAAATGGATCGAGCTTGGATAAAAGCTGACTTTCTTTGGATCGTGGTGTCAGATTGGGTTAAATGCACCAACTTTTTCTAACATGTGATGGCTGTTTTGTTGTATACAGATAAGATGGGAGGACACTGACATGATTATGAGCACTAGGCACAACCCAGCTCCAATTATATCATTTATAGGAGAGTTTCCAAATAAGACGGCTAGAAGCCACTATGCCCTAGGAGAGCTTCCAAATAAGATGGCCAGAAGCCACCATGCCCTTTGCTTCTTACAGTCAAATAAAAAAAGGACAAAAAATTGGGATTAAATTGGCCTCCCTGTCTCCACCTCAGAGTTATATGGAAAAAGTTGGAAGCTAGAATTTTATCTATTATTTTATGATAGATTTTTTGGTTTGTATACATTGAAGGGCTAAATTAACAGGAATCAAGGCCATGTAGCTCTGAGTTCCGTCAAGTTGAACCAGATCGCAATGGTTGACCAGTTGCCAGCTACATGTTTAGCAACACCTGTGTCACCTCGACCCTCCCATCACCTCAGTGTACCAACATGGGTATGACTCCACGAAAAACTTCTTAAAGATAAAGGATTTGACACTTTGGCATATACTCACACCAGACACTCCTACCCAAGTCTATACGACAAGGTGGTGCATAAAGTCTGCGTCTGGTTCAGATCTAGCCTATGTTTTCATTGTATAGTAGATGACCTGATATCAAGAATTGCCGAACCGGGCCGTACCATCCGGTTAAGGCCAAATTGGGCCGACCCGGTCTCTGACCGGCTCGTTTTGCTTATACAAACAGCCGGAACCTCAGTAACACCGGCTGGAACCGGATGAAACCGGATGGTTCCGTCCTGTTCGACCAGGACTCGGTGCGAACTAGTTGGTTCGCACTAAGTCGAGGCTATTTTGGGCCTTTGGAATTGGCCCAAAGCCACAGGGCGCGTGCGCTGTGGCCTTTTTTGCCACAGCGGGCGGTGTAGCTTTTTTTTGCGCGTGGATGCGTGAACCAAGCCAACCGGTTCAGTACCGGTTCGGTTCGGTCCGAACCAGACCGGGCACCGACCAGTTCGACACCCGGTACTGGTTCAGCAATCCTTGCCTGATATTATATATGCACTTAAGTGATTAGGTCAAACACACTACTGCTCCAGAGCAACACTGAAATTCACGTAATTGCGCCATAATAAAAGCTAAAAATATTTCTTAAAGGAACTAATATAATAATAAGAAATTTAATTTAAAAGAATGTCACGAGAATTAAGCAAAATGATTTGGCTATGTAAGTTACCCCAGGGCATGCCATTGGTGAACAAAGCATTGGTAGAAGAATAAGAACCTTCCATACTGTAGTTTGAACGAGTTGGCTGATCATTCTGATGATTTCTTTCACCATGAATAAAAGTAGAGTTCATATGACTGAACTGATGAACTGATTGCTGTCCAAAGCGGCTGGGAATGTTTTGTGAAAAATGGGACAAACGGCCATAGCCAACATGCATATCATGGGTAGAAGTGTGACTATTCTCACCAAGTGAATATGCCTGAAACGGTCCATCTGTTCTGTAATCAAACAGGCAAAAAGGGAAAAGGAAAATGAATTAGATTTTCTTGAGAGTCAAAAAAGACTAGAATTAGAATATAGCCTACAGCATCAACACAAGACAATCCGGTTTAACTTTACAAGAATTCATAAAACACAATTTAATTACCATACTTCAGCAGAGATGGTGAATTATTCAAGATCATAACCATGGGTATAACCAATCAGTATTGACTTTTGCTCCATCGACATGAAATAATAATGCACATACGAAAAAAAATTATACAGTTATATGCTAGTGTGAAATAAAGATGAATATTTTACAGTCTTCTATAATTGTCGGAACAGTCAATTACAAGCTTTTTTTGTCAAATATACTAAGGTCATCTTGGTACGAGGGTGACATCTGAAAATAAAAGAGACATTCTTGCATCTCCGGTGAAGGTTAAGTCTATTTTGTTGAATTTCACCTTTTAGGACAAACAGTTTACTGTCTACTATGGTTGTCAGCAGATTCAGTATCATGGATTCATCATCAAATATACAAAGGCTACCTTGGTGGGAGAGACATCTAAAGAAGTAAGATATTCCAGTATATCCAGTAAAAGTTTAACTTGTTGCATTTCACTTTTCCTGGCATCCAGGATACTAGTTCATCTCTCCGAGCCACCTTTTTCTGACATACAAGGAGTGAGGACTCTTGTTCAACACCCAAGTGTCCCTCCCATTCTCTTCACACTCTCTCTATATTCACCCCCAATTCATCTCTTCTACTTCTATAATCCACCCATTTCCCCATGCATGAACAATGACTCTAACTTGACATTACACATGCATCCTCCTACTCTTATCCTGTCTAGATTCTCTCCATTTCCTTGCAGCCATTCAACCCCCATGACAAATAACCATTTTCACTATGTATAAGGAGATTGGACACAGACCTGAAAAAGGGCCCCTCACTGCTCTGTCCTATCAGGGTTCTCTCTCTGGTCTTGTAAGCATCTGATCCCTGTCAAAAAAAAAAAGATATTTGTCCAATGGATGAGGAGCTAGTACATTTTTTATCCAACACCAAAGATGGTCCATTCTAACCCATTAGTAATGACTCAAGGGTTCAGCCCATGCGACACTTTACCTCTCTTAACAACTCCATTTCCACTCTTGTAAGGAAAAAGAAAAAGGATTCCAAATTTCAGCCCCCTCTCTTCCTTGCCCTCTCTCCACTACTACATTAAAACTTGGTGCATGCGAGACTTTCTCCTCCTTTAGTAACTTTCCTAATCACCCCCACCAAAAAGTATTTTAAAAAAGTTCTCCTGATTCCTCACTCTCACTGCATGAGAATTGAGAAATGATATAGATCTCCAGAAGCCCAACCCCTCTCTTCTTCACCGTCCACAAGCCTAATATACTTCTTTTATCCTGTAGTAAGGATTTCTTTCTTTCTTTTTATCATTCCTGTATTTTTATTTTTTTCCCCGTAAACTGCAGGTCATCTCTACTATGGACTCGCTCCTATTTATCTTGATGTAAACATAGCTGTCACAGGTTTGTCTTCTCTTCTATGGTTAAGTTGATCCTTTGTCCTTAAATGTTTCTTTATTACTTTCCCCACAATATCTTTCCAGGACGATACGTTCCCAAGCCTTTTCCCTCTTATACCCATCCTTTTGAAACTGGGCAGCCTCATGCTAAGAAACACAATATAAGCATTTAGCATATAACCAGAATCCATGATTTCTTTGGAAGCATCAATAAAGACGAGCAGCTCAGGACACAAACAAAATAGACCACCAAATCAAGGTATGTACATTATATTTATAGATATTCTATTTTTAACTTATATCCCAATATTCTTTGAATTTCTATGGGCAGCTATTTTTCTTCTCTCAGAAGAATGTAAGAGGAAATGAAACTCAATCTTACATTTGATTTTTTTTTTCCAACATAATTTATGTGAATCTATTGCATTATGGTAGTGGGAATGGAACTGATGGAAAGACAGACAATGCTCACGTTGACGAAAGGGCATCCTTTGAGGTCATAGGTTTTTAGTAGTGGGTCTATGGTAGTCCCGATCTACAGACTGCTTCAGACAGGGGAACCATAATCGGGATGTTGCACTTGAGAGATGATGCACTTTCTGGCTTGCCATATATCTGTAGCTTTTGGCCAATTGGACTTTGCTCAGCCCCTTGGCATCCCCTCTACATGTGAGCAGTCTCAGCTTCAAGTGGTGGGATTCCCACTGAGTTTCTCAAAAATTATATGTGTAACTTTTAAGTTACATGATTCTTTCATGTGCTTCAGTCAACATACAAGAATTAAGTTATTTATAGATAATGAATCATCTTGTTTTGGTAATTGTTTATTCTATACTCCTTGCTTAAATAACTATATGAGATGCAAACAACAATTTTCTAGAAAAAATAATTAGAAAATTTAGTCCATATTCTACAAAATGGTAAGACCCACATAATGGGCTGGAAAAAGAGAATTTGACCGCCACACACCCCTCTCCCCCTGGGGAAAAAGAAAAGAAAAGGAAAGGAAAAACCTAGAAGAAGATACAAGAAAACAACGACAGGATCCCCATATGTGAAAGTTTAACTCTCAAAATAAATATGAATGTGTCGTAATTACTGAATTATTATTAGAAAAAACTTACATGCTTTAAGTATGCATGTTATGAAATTCTTTAAACCTATATATTGTATATTAAGAGAGTGAGAGATAGTTAATTTACTTTCACAGTTATACGTTCTTCTACATGTAAGAAAAATGATAATCAAAGAGAACCAAATGGATGAAAGACAATTTTAGAAATATATGTGTATAATTTAAAGTTTCAAATCTACTGTTTGGCTTAAATTAACATGCACTTTACATGCTAGAAAGAGGACATGATGATACACAAGTTCCAACAATAACGAGATTTGTGTTAACTGGTGTATTTTGTACAAGAAGCAAAATCACCGCTAAAAATAAAAGGTATAGTACAAATGATTGTTTAAAATATAAATCTAAAATTTTTACATAGGGTTATTACTTGTTAGTCATATATTCAGTATTTGCACTACATGTCAATGGGTATTATGCAAAGAAGTTTGTGGTTTAGCCCCATTCATTAAACATGTAAACCGACCCAACAACTAGAATTATACATATACATCTATATGAGTATCCAACCCTTGAAGTGAACTAGTCTTTGGAATGTGTTAAGTTCTGTCAAGAATTTTTCTTAGATCACATGCATTGGAAACTAATTTATAAGACTTTTCTATCTGGACATTTCAATCTTCGTAATGTTTAGGTAAAATGGGATTTATGAAACATCAAAATTTGAGAAATACCTTAGCATTCAAAAGTTGAAAATTTGACTCGACAAAAATTGAGATCTTGAACTAAAGTTGGAAATCAACTTTTATTCTTACTGAATCCAAATAGGGTTACTTCCTTATTTACATGTAATATCTTAAGTAAATGGCACATTTACTTCAACAGTATTACATCTAAATAAGTCTCTATCTATCCATATCTCAATCTGATTGCTGAGTCACCTATATCAGGCCTCCTTAAATAAAAGATTTGATTCTCCTACTTGCTACCGACATGATGTGGGGCCCATCTACTCAGGCATCCAACCTCCGTAGGTGAACTAACCTAAGGGACTCTCTTGTGGCCGACCTACCTTGCCTATAAATAAAGGAAAGGCGGATCAGCTAAGCAAAGGGAAAGAAAAGGAAGGGTAGCAAGGCAGCAGCATCAGCAGCAGTAACAACAAGAAGATATAGGATGATATTTGTTTTGCAGCGTAAGGTAAGTACCTTTGTCCGTGCTTTTGAACTTAGATTTGATTTATTTTCTGAACCCGTAAATGGTTTTCAAAATTCTAAGCTACATGATCTTTTCCAAAATCTATGACTTGCTTCATGTTTTCAAATCCTAGGTTACCTTATTGAAAAAATTGATTTCAAACTAAATAATGTTATAAAACTACAAAAACCTAGTCAGTTTTCAAAGATTAGGGTTCCCTTTTTGTTTTGTAAGCTAGGTGCCATTTGAAGCTTATATATTGTTTCAATGTTTTAAACTTCAATATTAACTGTTTCTTTCGATATTTTGGATTCTTCAACTGGCTTCAACTTTGAAGTTCTTTCAGAATTTCAAAATCTAAAAGTTATGGAAGCACTTACGGCTTATTCCTTCTCTGCAAATTTGGTATTATTTTCGTTGTATGCTCTGTTTTGGTTTTAATATGGAAATTCCAAATGTATATGAGATTTCGAAATGGTATTTTGAAATGTGAACACGTGTTATGAAATGAAATATTAGCCTGTTTTGAACCCAACATTGACTTATTACCATCATAAATCTTATAAGTGCTATGTCAGGCATTTATGAACTTTATAAATTGAAAATATAACCAGAGTGAGACATATGTAGATCCCTAGCAAGGTGGTTTATCAGCCTCATTCAAATTACTGATGAGGATTTCTTCAGCCTCTAGCTAGGTGGCATATGTGGCCTCATTTGAATTATCAATGAGGATTTATGTGGACCCTTGGCCAAGTAGTATATATAGATCTCAAGGATTTCATATGGCTTCATCTATGGAGCATGGAGGATTTATGTGGCCAAGGTTTTAAATATATTTTTATTAAAAAATTTGAAATAAAAATACAGTTGTAGAATTGCTATTTTTTATAGTTTCTTTCAAGGATGTTAGATATTAATAATATTTTTATCAGCTATGATGATCACATCTTGAGATTCAAAAAAGTTCAGATCTTGGGCATGACAAAACATGCCATTTCTTAGGGAATTTTTATCATATAGTAGATTAGCATAAGACATATAAAGACGCTCTTATGAATATAAGTTCGTGATCATATAAATCGAGCATGAAATTATCATAATAGTAATCATTCAGGCTAGTTTTTAATTTAGTTCCTAATTATTATTTTGATATCATTAATCATGTACTATTGCATGTTCCATGCATCATACTGGTCTTTAGCTAGTTCCTTCTCATTTTTTCACATTTGGTTAAGCCCTAGGACAACATCTTCTAACTAATGTCCTCTACAGTGTACCAACTTCCACATGCAGAGAGAAAATAGATTTACAATGTCAACAATTATCTAAAACAACATATAAACTAGTTATATTAGATGCTTACGTGATGTACAAGCAAGCACTGGCCTTATGACAATTAAAAATAACAGGCCAAAATCATAGTTTGCACTACTTTATTATGATGTATTGATAGTTGAATATCAAATGATCTGATGCAGAATATCCATCCAGTTCCAGAAGTAAATCTAACATTCAACATGCTGTAGCAGAAAATATGCACAGAAAAGATGCAGAAAAGCATTTGAGACTTCCTGAATTGGAAAAATGATGAACAAGTATCAGCCAACCAAAAATTTTCTTTACCAGCCACTGAGATGAGAGCAATTAAGGCATAATATAAATTTTAAAACCATATCTTCCTCAATGCTGGTCCTTAAGATGCTACATACCTATGATTTGTCGATATAAAATTCATATGAGCCAGCTTTCGGCTGTGACCAAATCTGCCAACTGCACTGGTTACATTCATGGTGTCCATTGTATTCCTAAGGTGGATACCATTAAATTCAAAAGCTAGGGAGTCTGAATTATCCTCTTGCAAAAGAGATTCATCACTGAAAGAAGAAATGATTAAGAATATGAACAACAAAACAAATATGATACTGCCCAAATGAATTGTAAAAAACCAGGTAAATATAGATGGGCATCTCAACAAGAAAACAATTTGTTAATCAGCATTGAAATAAAAAAAAGAAATACTAAAAAAAATCCAATTCCCTAGAGTAATATCAGGAATGCACTTTTTGAAGGTAATTAAAATTAATTACGCAAAAAGATAACTATAATTACTAAATTTGCAACATTAAGACATATGATAACCGACAAGTTCATTTAAAACTATAAAAAGCTCTGCCATTTACAGTTCTGGCCATTCAAATTCAGCATGTCAATAAAACTATCGTTCAAAAGTAATTAACAAAAAAAAATAATTGAAAAAAAATGAGTAGTCATGTGACCTTATCAAGACATAGTGACCAAACAGTATTTTAGAACCACAGAAATATGATAGTTCTATAAATGATAAAACCAATGAAGCATGCAAGACAAGCAATAATGAACTATTCACCATGCAAGATACAGATATATCAACATTTTTAAGATCAAATGAAAAAAATAGATTAACAGCACTGCACGCTAATAATTTCTAAAGGAAAAAACGTATCTGAAATTTGTCTAAAACTCTAAATGTTAAAAAAGCATAACTTGTCAATTTCTATTCATAAGGCTTAGCACAAAAATCAGAAGACAGTAGCATTGCAAACTGCAGTACAACTTGCCAGAATCAGAAAGATTAAGGGGCTCCCATTTTACCTATAATTGGGGTCCCAATCTGCAGGATCAGGTACTGATGAATTGCATTCAGGCTTATCAAACAAAACCTCTGAGGAACGTAAGGAGACTGTGTTGGAATTATGAGCATGGGATGCTGCAGAAGGCTGGTGATTGGTAGAAGAGGGGCCTGAAGATAGGCCAGTCCCAACACCCCTCTGTTGCCTCCAATTAGCATGATTGGAAGCCAAAAGTGCACTTCGAGGAGATCCACCATGTCCTCCAGAATAGGTATCAGGGTGACTCCAACTGATGCCATCGCCATGATGTCCTGGTCCATGCTGAGATGCACTTTCATAGGATTGCGCACACACAGTTGAATATCCCCAATTTCTTCTTCTGTTGTAATGGCCAACAGCTGCTGCTTTGCCCCGTGAAGGAATATGTACACTTCTTGCAGGAGAAGTGGTACCATACTTTCCAGGAGAAGCAGTTGAAATCTGCATTTGGGAGCTTGGAGGAGTAAATTGTGTGGGACTGGCTCCCAGAGACATTGGTCCCAAACTTACAGGACTTGGACCAAATCCATTTCCATGAGACAGTTGAGGTATACGCCTAGCATCTGGACTGGATCCAAGAAATGATCCCCCGATTTGTGCATGTATGTTGACACCACATGGACCAACTGGTGAATAATATGTGTGCATATTATTCACATCAGCATAGCTTCCATAGCTACTTCCAACAGCAGCATTATCATTATAGCTACCATGGCTTCCCAAGCTGCCATAACTACTGCCATATGAGAAAGGCACATTCTGAAAATGAGGGCTATTCTGCAGAAGACATCTGTTTGAATTTGCAACCTACAAAGGTCAAATAATTTTAAATCCCACAACAAATACCCAGCTAGCAAAGAAAACAAAAAACACACAGATAAAAAAGACATGCCCGTATTCTGATCATGAACTCTAGCAGAAAGATATTCTAAAGGTTATGGTGCTCCGTAAAACTTCACAAATCACAGAAAGGTTGCAGACCAACCTGAGGAGAGAGACCAGCAGCTAGCCAATGACCGCCTCCTGGGTTGTGATCCACGGTAACAGTATGAAGGACGGGCTGAAAATACAGTGAATTTAGCGATGGCATCTGATTTATCCAATAAAGTATTCTAGCGATGGCTCGTGTTTTAATTGCTAAAGAACCTACACTTCTTGAATGCATCACTAGATAATGGGAACAGAAGTGGAGACGATGGAAAGCACATAAAATAGCATTATCATGCACAGAATCAAGTGTTCTACATATATTCAGTCTACAAATTGCTGATCCATCAAATGTGGCAAGATAAAAGAGCAAACAATAAAACCAAAAATATTGTTAGGGTGCACTTACAATTCGCGGGGTCTCTGGCGGAGGCTCATAAGGACATGTAAAGGGTTTGCCAGTGAGAAACGGATGATGCGAAGCCTGAGAAACAGTATTTCAAACTATGATAATGCTCAATAAATTAGAGTAGACATGTAAATCTAACTCTTTATGCTACTGAAAATAACTATTTAAGTGTTGCAACCTGTACAGGTGACCACCGTTTCCCTGGATCAAACTCAACAAGGCCTCTCAAGAAATCAACCAATGCTAAGCGGGTCAAATTTTCTGTAAAAAGATCATGATAATAAGTAGGCATAGTGAAGCAAATACTAATAGACATTCAGAGTACCATATGTTATGATATGCTTATAAACAGAATCAAACAAAAGTAGCAGACTAACCTTTCTTGATTTCTTCAGGTGAGTTCATTCTGTATGGATAATTTGCAATGATCTCCTCAAGCTTTGCACAATTAAAATAGCGTTTACCCAGTTTTGGTCTTTCTGATTCCCTCTGAATAACATCCATCAACCAAAATGTTGAAATTAGACAAATAAAGGGATGCACTGCAAAAATATACTTAACAGAACAATCTCAAAACTCACTGCTTCATATTCCTCTTCAGTTAAAGCACGGTAAGCACTGGTAACTCCTTTGCAGGCTTTATCATCCTCCAACCTATGAATACTCCCAACACGCTTAAAGAACTTGCTTGTGTTTTTTGCATCCCTAAGTAGATCATCAGGAGGTTGTCCACTGCAGAGTTTTGAAGGTATGAGAAACACTACCAAGCAATCATCATGATGACACTGACACAAAACTCAGAACATGATAAAGTAGTTTACAATGATTACCACCAAAACTTTGTGTATGTGTATGTGTGTGTGTGTGTGTGTGAGAGAGAGAGAGAGGAAGGAAGGGAAGGGGGGGAGACTAAATGATTCTCCCATGCTCAAGTAGTAAACCACTGCTGCATAGTCAGTATACCTATCAATTGAGTTTCATTTTTCAGGGGATAGGCCCCAAATCATCAATGTGGCCTTCCTTCAGTCACATATCATAAAATTCCTTTTCAAATTATCGACATAAATAACATGTCAATGAAATATAGATATGCATATATGTGAGTGTGGGTACCCTACACACCAAATGTTAAATCATTGGTAAAAGATTTAACAAAAATTTTAAAATCAATTGTGGATAATCCAAAATGAAAATATCCACACCATTGGTTTTGATTCACACCATCAAAAATGAATAAAACACAAAAATCATAGTTTCAGACATCTCGAACCCAGAATTAAGTGGGTAATAGTATGAAGTATGAACAATATTATTTGCACTAGTGTGCATAAACACATGATGGAGCACAAAAACTCAAAATCTACCTCATTAATCATGATCTACACATCCTAAAACATCGTTAGAATAGAATACAATAAGTTTTGATGATTATAGCAAAACATGGTATGATGTTTTTAAAACTGTCCATTCTTGCGCCCAATTGATGCCTAGTAAGGTTTGCCATACCGATCAATATCGTATTGTACCAGACGTATCATACCGAACTGGTATGAAATCTCCTACCGTACGACACTCAGTATACCACGCCATCTCGTACCATACCGAGTACCGATATTGTGATAGGATGGTACTGGTATGGGGTCTAGTTTTGAGACGGCGAACCTTGATGCCTATGTTCAAGACCAGCAAAGCACATGATTTTTGGTTTTTGGACCATATGGAAATCAACTATGTGAATCTTCAGCTTGGGTGGTCCAACTTTGGTTTTGAATTATTAATTTGTTGTAAAAGATTTAACAATTCCAAAATCAAGGATGGGCCATTTAATTCAAAACTATTAACGCCTAAATGCTTTCGTGGTTGCTTAAGTAGGCAAAGAAAACAAAGATGGGGTTTAAGAGTTTTACATAACGCTCACGAGGAACCATAAAAATGGAAGATAATGCCTGATCATGGTTAAGAATCTCAAGGATACCTAGAAATTGTTATTGGTTGCCATTGCATCCAATATGAGAGCCTAGATGCATACAATGCCATGATGTCCACCACATTCCATATGCTCAATGTATTTACTAATTCACCAATCATCCCTCTCCATCCTTTCTTAACTACTTTATCCGTCTTTGATGCACTTCTAGCTAGTTTCCTGTAAGCAAACTTCCAAGCATGGTCTGCCGTACCGGTCCGGCTGGGAACCGGTATCGGATCAACGTGGAATTCGGTACCGGTAGCTTATCGTTAGAGAACCGATATGAGACAGGTACGTACCGGTTCGGGCTGCAACCGGTATGCCGACCGATACCAGTACGGCGGAACTTGCTTCCAAGCTTTGAATATAAGCACACTGACCTTCCTCCATCAAGATCACACTTGAAACAAGGTATGACATATTGATTTCTGCGACCATTTTGTCTCACGTCAAACATTTAGACCATTTTGCTTCATTTTCATCTCAATGGGGCTAAAACAAGGCAAAAAGGTCAAGAAAAGATACAGGTAATATCATGTATAAATGTTAGACATATGCACGTAACCTTTCCATTTAGAACTCGTTTGGTTCGCAGAAAAGGAGGGGAGAAAGTGTGATCAATAGGCAAATGAAGAAATGTCTTATGTTTAGTTGGAGATTTCAAATGAGAGCATGGTCTGCCGTACCGGTCCGTACCGGCCGGTACGGGACCGGTTTCGTACCGGTCCGGGCCGCCACCGGTACGCCGACCGGTACCGGTACGGCGGACCTTAAATGAGAGAGATGGAAAAATAGCTATTCCATAGGAATAAATTTTCTATATTTTATGGGAAAGAAAAATCCATGTGGAGCATGAAAAAGCCACTTTCCCACAGGTTGAAAATTGTGAAAACTATTTTTCCAGAAATGCCCTTAAGCCATCATGATCTTTATAGGTATTTTTAATCGCTAATCTTAAACTATTAAAAATTACCATAATATAAAGAAATTGTGATAATTTTAATATAAAATTATATTAATAACTATTAAAAATTACCGCAACATAAAGAAGTTGTCTAACTATTAAAAATTGTTAAAATTCTAAAAACTCAACCCAATAAATATTTTTAATAGCTATTTTTAAATATTAAAAAATAGCAATTAAAAATATATTATGAATTGCGGTAATTTTAGTAGTTAGACAACTTCTTTATATGGATTTAAACCGTCAATATACTAAAAATCCTAGGCAATGAAGCACCGGTAGAGACATCTATGTCTCAACGTTCTCCTTCTTTTGATACTGTTGACATCTCTTCCATTAAACTATGAACAAATGCCGGTCGTTTTGGTGTTGAACCTTCAAAACCTTCAGACCTTGGTGTTACAAGTATCTAATTCTAAAAATTACGCATGTGATGTTTTTTCTTGTAATCCCTTTATTAAGGGCATAACATGTATTTTACACAATTTTTCTAAAAAAATAGATGCTCAACCATGGTACGTCATAGTGTACCGAACAGGACGGTACAGGATGTACCATACCATTCTATTTGGTATCGGTGCACGATACGGGACGTGTACCGACCCTCGGTACACCGAACCGGCTTTCGTACCAAGTGTACCAACACAGTGATAGGAAGGGACTGATACAGGGGTCGATATCGAGACGGCATATCTTGTGCTCAACCAAATATAAGTTACTTTGGAAAATGTATTTCCTATGCTACTTTTCCATGATCAACCAGACATGTAAAATTTACTTTCTCATATATCATATACCCAGGCATCATCTTCTCAGAAAAAACATTCCAGTGAAGTAAAATTCCAGTGCGGATGCATTGTCTAGATCCCTGAGGTAGGCGATGCCCACTCAGGAGTTGGAGGCCTATAGACCGGTGGCGGAGGCCCCCCAATTTCTCACTTGCTTTTTGCTGATGATTGTTTGCTTCTAGCCAGGTCATCTCGGTAGGCGGCCCGGGTTATAGGTCGGATTCTTCAAGATTATTGTGCAGTGTCGGGACAGCGGATCAATTTGACCAAGTCAGCTATTAGTTTCAGCCCGAGGACCAGTTTGGCGGTGAGGCACTCTATACTGGAGATTCTGGGGATGGAAGAGGAGGGTACTATGACATACTTGGGGATCCCCATTTTCGGCCAGCGGCTACGGAATAGGGACTGTACTGCTCTCGAGCTTAGCATCAGACGCAGATTGGAGGGATGGCAGGTGCATATACTTTCTATGATGGGTAGGATTACTCTTGTTCGATCAGTGCTTACTTCGATCCCTATCTACCTTCTCTCTAATGCCATCATCCCAGTGGCGGTCTTGAGGTCCCTTGAGCAGCTCTTCAAGAGTTTCATCTGGGGGAGGCGTAGTGGTAGAGGTGGCATCCATCTGGTGGCTTGGAAGGTTGTGTGTCAGTCGACTGGGTCTGGAGGGCTGGGGGTGCAGTCCCTGGTGGCGAGACGGAAGGCCCTAGTGGCCAGACATGCAGTTAGATTTGTGTTGGAGCCAGAGAGTATGTGGTCCTCGTTGATGAGGGCCAAGTATGGAGCCTTGGCACCTGGTGTACGAGCTGGGTGTCACCACTCTCTGGTTTGGAGGAAGATCTGCGCCAGAGCTGTGGTGGTGCTCCCGGAGATCAGATGGGCCATTGGTGATGGACGATCTATCGATGTGCTGGAGGACAGTTGGGTGACCGAGCAGCCGATGTGTCGGATGCCCACCATGGTGGATTCGGCGAGATTAGCAGGCTGTAGGGTGAGCGATCTACTGGACTCAGAGGGGGGTAGGTGGAGGGAGGAGCTGATTCGGAAGACTTTTGGGGAGTAGTTGGCAGAGTTGGTTTCGACTCTACCGGTTCCTATCGGGGGGGAGTCTGACATGCTAGTTTGGACGCCGACGGGACGGTCGCGGGTGCGAGCGAGAGATCTTCACGCCCTGTTCAGTACGGAGCCAGATCGGCAGATTGATGGTGGCTAGATATGGAGGCTGCGGATTCATCCCCGTGTGGCGCTCTTCATCTGGAAGGTGGCTTGGGGCTGCCTTCCGACCAGAAGTTTGTTAGTTCGACGTGGTATGCGGATCTCTCAGTGTTGTGAGGCTTGTGCAGATGTTGAGGAGACCATCGAGCATGTTTTTGTGCAGTGCCCTAGAGCCTGAGAGATATGGAGGAAGTCACCGATCCCACTTTCCGACGCGGTGACTTCGGTGCATGACCTGACTCGCATGTTGAGAGATTCCATGCGGAGTCCTTGGTCTGCGGAGGCAAGGATTCTGATGGCATACTTGTCCTACTACATTTGGTTGGACAAGAACGCCGATCTGTTTGAGGGGAGGAGGATGTCACCGAGGATGGTGGTGGATAGAACAGTGACACATGCGAGGGAGGTTATGGTGGCTGCCGATGTGTTTTCTTCTAGGATGGCTAGGGACATCTGGAATACTCTTCACGTTGTTTCAGCGCCCCGGTTTGCCCTTGTTTCTTGGGTACCCCCACCCCTTGGCTATCTCAAAGTTAACTTCGACGGTAGTAGGTCAGTGGATGGTGTGATTGGAGTTGATTTTGTGATCAGGGACCATCTTAGTAGGATGATAGCAGCAGGAGGTCGGCGTACGCCTGGACTTACGGTAGTGGGGGCTGAGCTGCGGGCAGCCTGGAAGGATATATCCTATGCGAGGCTGGTACTTGGTGTCGAGCGGATGTACCTCGAGGGAGACTCCTCCATGGTGATTGATTGAATCCGAGGGGTGGATAGATTTGGTGATGGTCATCCCCTTATCCGGGAGATTCGTAGGATGGCTCAGATGTTGAGCGGCTTTCGGACAGCATACACGTTTAGGGAGGCTAACAGGGCAGCAGACTGGGTCGCCTCCTATGTCGCCCGGCATTTCGGGGATTTTCTTTGGACGTTTGCTTCAGATGTTCCCTATCCTTTGTATTCCTTACTTTTCCGTGATTTGGTAGGATGTACTCACGTTAGAGTTATATGACATGGGTAGCCGTTTTTACCCAAAAAAAAAAGTAAAATTCTTCCCGCAAACCAAACGAATCCTTAAGTATATAGTGGCAAATATTTTGCCAGGATTCAAGTGCCACTCACATAAGGCATGATGGCTAGTGGCAAAGCATGGCATTGCACATGCCATGCTAAACAAAAATATTATTTAAAAAATAAATTAAAAAATTAAAAATGTGATTTAATCAAAAATTACAACTAAAGAATTGCCAGGTGCCATGCTAGCGTACTACCAAAGCCAAAATGTAACAATTGGCACAAAATGACATATGCCGACACCCAAAATCTTAACATCATGATAATTTAGCACGGTAGAAATTGACCATGAGGAATTTATATGAAACTGCAAAATTGATATCTTGATTGCTAACATAAATTTAGAACACCTGTAGCATACTAAGAATCCATTAGTAAATAGAACTGGAATCATTGATGTCCACTATGAAACCTATCAAATTATAATCAATATGTCATATAGCATGGATTTGAAAGTATATACCTTGGTTTTACAAAAATAACCATGTAAGTTAGATATGTGGTTTTGCTTCAAACAAGCATATATGAGGCCAAACGAAGTATTTAACTATGTTTAAGCTTGCTTTTGGCAAATGAAATACTCAAAATGTTTCAATTGAAATGTTTTGTTGGATCATATAAAGAACCATGTAGAGAGAATTACGATTTAAAAGAAAAACAACAAAGGATTGCACCTAAGGTCAATTCGCTTTTATTGCTGACAGAAACTCTAGGAAAATGTTGCTTATCTTAGATCCACAAACCAAAGCAAGAAGATTGAGAATAGAAAAAACTACATGTCTGCATGGGTGGAGATTGCCTACATGTCGAATGATCCACAATATTCCCCTACATAAGCCATAAGCCTCACATGAATCAAATATTGGCCCAACATTAGAAGGGATTTGTTCGCGATCTACAATTTTGGCCAAGTGCAGGTCTAGCAGCCCTCCTAATAAATATGGGGTATTATACAATCAACCTACAAATTGACATTCGGTGTTATCTAAATCCTAGTTTCTTGGATCCAATAAAGAACAAAGCACAAGAATCGGAAATATGTAGAATAAGAAACAAAACAGAAGGTTTTCAGAATCTCCTAAAATAAGCTTTCTGCCAAAAAGGAGGGAAAAATTCTCAGACAATATCCTAGAAAAGGCAAAGGGAGAGAATGATAAGAAATTAGTTGTTTGAAAATTGGTGAAGGAGAAAGAGGAGAATGAGTGCAACAATAGAAATGTTGACTTTGCATAATCAAGCAAGTTCAGTTTTTTAGTCAACATGAAATCTACTAAAAATATAACTCCCAATCAAAATAAGAATTGATCTTTCCTACTAGAATCATTTCTTAACAAAGATTTAAATTATTAATCATAAACACATTTTAACAAAGATGTAAGAACCTCCCAAATTTTCATCTCTGATATGGAGGGGAAAAAAAGAAAATGAGAAATAACCTAAACGCCCCCATCTAAACTTAACTAAATAGATTCAGATTTCATACCCAAAAAAACAAGAACAAGGCATCCTAAAATTTCCTCATACCTCCTAGTTGATCAGATTTTGGTAACACGCACTTAACCTGTTGAATTTGCATGCCCAATAACTGCTCATCGTAACTAAAATATCACTATTTGAGTCTCATACCTGAACCCAGATCTGACCAATTTGACTCAGGACTAAAGATAATGCATAACCATTAGAGTCTAATTCTTGTAATAACCAGAATCTTTAGAAAAATTTAGCAGACTTTGGAAATAATACAAATTTGTCCTCAAGGTACTAATATGTTTTAGTTACAATCTTGGCCGAAATCCCTACAATAATCCACTAGGTTGTCCAGGTGCAACTGTTACCCAGCCTATTTAAGTTGTAGTGGTCATCAATGGTTTGTCCAAACACAAGCCACAAATAAAATGAAAAAACATGTCCAATTCAGTGAGTTAGCTCAAGTCTCCATCATCAGCATTGTATACTCTGTACAATAAAGAACAATGGTTTTCAACATTATGTTCAAATTCATCATTGTTTAGAAATGAACCACACATTTAACACTGTTAAATGCTACTGCTTTGCATATATAGAAACTCAAGTTCAAGTGCAGAGAAGAAGATATACCCAAGTGTCTCGATCATTCGTTTAAGAAGATCAAATTCCGAGGATGCAGGAAATAAAGGCAACCCTAAGAACAACTCAGCAACAATACACCCAAAAGACCACATATCAATAGAAGTGTTATATCTGATGAAAAGGTTAAGCATCAAAACACAAGATAATCATATGATGTGGCTGCCAAAAGTCCGTACTTATATGATATTCCATAATGAACAAAGTTAAAATTGAAGAGATGTTTCTGAAATCAGCATAGAATGAGCTAATCATACTGCCCAAACAAAAAACTTGCACCAAAAATTAACATGGCAGATAAGGTCAGGCCCAAACCCCTGATCTGACATCAGCATCTTAACAAGCAAATGAGGCTCAGATTTTGTCACGAAGAATAAACATATAATGGAAGAAGTATGATAGCAACTTCCCTAAAAAATTTAGAACTATAAGTGAAAATTCTATGATGTCAAAAAGGATACGGATAGCCAAGAAGAACCTCTGGAGATCTGTAGTAACGGCTCTGCAATAAGAAGGGACCAAAACTTCCAAGATAAGAACCAACAAATGTGAACTTACAGCATGCACTGAACAATATTGTAAAACACATTAATCAAATGTAAGTCAAACACGGATGTGAGAAAGGATACGGAGACCTGAATGTACGAGTAAATTGTCTGACCCTCCATACATGCTGATCCAAAATCAATAATTTTTATTTCTGGTGGCTTCACACTGTGAAATTCAAGATGCCAAGGTAAAGTTTAATGAACAGAAGAAAAAAAAGAAAAGAATTCCAGAAAATATAATCAAGGTGCTAATAATAAGCATCTCACCTTGTAGATATGAGTATATTTTCTGGTTTCAAATCACAATGTATTATTCCAGCATCTTTCATGACAATTAATGCATGCAAGATCTAGGAACATGACAGATAATATGTAGGATCAGGTAAAACAAGCCAAATGGGCATCACAGTGGAAAAAGTCTGTGCGCTATCCAGATGCATGTCTTACCTGTCTTGAGAACATTTGGACAATGTTCAATGACAACCCTTTGTAGTTGTTCATTTTAATTAGCTCAAACCTACAAAGCAAGAATTTTGACACAGGCATAAAAATCAGAGTTTATTTAAAATAAACTTAATTCATTATTGAATGAAGAAGAAAGTTATTTAGTACAAGCAAAACATTTGACAGCTAGCTTACAGGTTTGGGCCAAGCAATTCAAACGTGATGCATAAATGGCGCTGATAGACAAAATAATCAAGGATGCGGACAATATGATGTTTATCATCAGGGTCGAACTTCCGATTCAGCTGCAAGGTAATCAAAACATAATCAGCATCATAAAACTAATTTTGTGAGCATATTCTGCACGAGCAAATCTGAGCACCAAATGTTAATTACCACATGCAAAAGAGAGATCTCAACCGATGCTTGCTGATAATAAGCAGGGTCGTTTTTGATAATTTTAACAGCAACATAACTGTTGTTTTGACAAACCCAGCACTTCGCTACTTGTCCAAAAGTGCCTTGGCCAAGGAGATCTTTGACAATATACCTACAAATTTGAAAATAATAAAAAGATTCAATCTTTGCTAAATCCTCAATCCTTTACAGTGAAATTGGTATAGATGTACTAAAATTCTACTAAATTTGCACTATAGAAACTATTATGACAGCTTTAACATGTTTTACTGACGTATCCCTGGCCAACTAGGGGAAATGTTTTACTAGGCTGCTCCTACTTTTGTCATTCCCAAAATCTATGCCCCAGAAAATTTAGTCAAAAAGAGTAGAAGAGGTAAAATCAGCTCTCATTTACTAAACCTGATTTGTTAAACAAAGAACCGAAGCACCTCTTACAAGTCTATTGCAATCTGAATGTGCAACAAGATCTGCAACAATAAATCAATCATATGCAGTCAGATACTTTAGAAATCGATCTCTCTTTTACTCAACTTGATAGATTTCAGGCTATCACTTATCCAGAAGACTGACAGCCATTATGTGGGTTAGAGGAGGAAAATATTAAGGAAGTTATGCTTCGCATACCACAAGAAAAAATGGAGGAAAGAATAGATAAACAATTACTGGCCAAGATGAAGGGGCTAGCACAAGGAATTCAAGAGGGACGAAGGATACCTAGAAGTGGTGATTTAAACAATCATATATGGAGTAGTATACTACATAAGAGAATGCATGATAAATACAGGTTTGTTGATTGGAAAAAAGGATATGATACTTGAGTTTGTTGCCCATACCAAGGGAACTCCCTGACCATCAACATAAGCTAGTACTTTTATATGTAGACACTAGGAGAAAAAAAACATAAATAAAACAGAAATATGCACGAGGATAAGATCCATAAAATATGAATGTATTATTTATATAAGTTGTTGAGTACAAGCTATATAAAAGGAGCATGGTCAAAAAGATGAGTTGGCAAGTGTTTTTCAAGAAAATAAGGCAAAGATAGCCTTTAAAATGATACATCAAGGAAACGAATGAGAGCAGGATGAAACAAAGTTAAGGTCAAGAAATTATGGGAGGAATTGGGTGTATGTAGATAACTTGCTTATCTAATAAGATCAATGAAACCTGCGACTGCCAAATGGTTGGGGAATCATTACAACAACAAATCTATAAGAGTAAAGGTGAGATACAAATTTACACCAATTACCATGGACTGCCAAATTATAAAGTAAGAAAGAACATCGATAAAACCTTTATTTGCCAAAATCGGAACTGGTGCAGGTGCAGGGAAGCCAAAATTTTAGAAATACTTATAGCAAAGAAGCCATTAAGAAGCAGGTGCAAGTTCAAGATTCTAGGAAGATTCCAGAGTGGGGGTGGTAACTAGATAGAAGATTCCGGCTACTAAAAAATAAAGTAATATTTGAGAAAAAATAATAAAAGCTTTATAAACCAGGTTTGGATATATGCCATAAATGAAATCGGTTTTATTGTTTTAGCAAGTGTTCCTTAAAAAATGGTATTTATCAATATAGTCAAAGAAACAGGTTTAGAATAAGAATGCTGCTTATTCGTGAGTAGGAAAGAAAAAAGATTTCATTAGAGAAGGGGCAGAAATATAAATCATTAAATTAAGGATGAAGAGAAACAACCAAGAAATAAAGCATGACCCATATGACAGCATGCATCTCTCACCAGTCACCATATTGGTGAAAATTCAGAATGATCCGAGGGGTGTGTAATTACAGCCTTGTATCACATAATATTAGGCCATAGTGCAATATTTGGAGCCATGCATTGTGGTGCAGATTGATACATGACAAAACACATGCCTTCAACTTAAAGCCCATATATCATCGATGCATGTATATTACTCTTTCTAAAACAAAATATATGAAACTCTAATTGATTATTTGGTTTCTTATATTTCTTATTTTCGAATTTCAGCTCCTCTTTTTATTGTCCTTTTGTTCCTGGTATCATGCGAATTCATGTCAGTTTGTGAGTAAGAATTCTTAAAATAGTGTGATGCACATGTTTAGGATACCTTGATTCATATCTGCATCTTTAATATAAATTGTGATGGCTACATTGCTTTAGAGAACTTAAAAATTTATATTCGAATCACCAAAACATGTCCACTTGCCACAAGAAAGTAGTTGATAGTAATCTAGAAGCAAAAATATCTTCCTAACATATCTTTGCTTGGTGGTTGCAAATTAGTACTTTAGTAGATAATGTAGTGAATCTTCTGGCATTTGTCCATTTCAAGTTTAAACATTATGCATCATGGTATGTTTCTGGGACAAGCCTTGACCTCAGGTATAACACATTATTTTCACTTTAATCCTTGGGCGTGCAGTTCAAGCTAATCTAAAATTAAATATACACCTTGTGACATTCCACTTAGGTCATAGCGCCTGTTTTTTCAACTTCAATTTGTCGATCGCCTGTTCAAAAGCACACAACAGTTCTATATGTACAATGCGATATTGCAACTTAACATGGATTGTGCACATGTGACATGAGAGTTTCATGTCATCAACATAAGTTATTGAGATTTTACTAAAATCAAAGACAAGTTACCATTTGAAAACTACTGAAATGACAATAACTTCTCACTATATTCCAAAAAGAAATAACAAGGAAGACAATTATACCAAATATAGGCAAAATGCTATGTAGATAAGAAGAGAATGCTATAAATAATTTGCAGGTACCAAGATCAGCATATCAGTACCAAAAATAAACTATTAAGTACTTGAAAAGTGGCAGACAGAGATAGTACATGATGAACATAGCTTATGAACAAGTAAAAGAAGAGGAGATGAAAAGACAAATCCAAGCAAGAAAACAAAATTAGAAAAGGATATGATGCATGCAGTCTGATTTTTTGGGGGTAAGAAATATATATTACAAAAAAAGAGTTTATACCCTCTATGCAAAAACAACTGAATGAAAGTAGGTATCAAATTCAAGAATTTAACATTCCTGCTACTGACTTCCCCTATAAATTTACAAATTTTTATGACCATGTTTTTCTAAACTTTATCTAACGTCAGAACTAACATATCCAATTTTCCTTAAAATGCACCTTCTTTAGTATCACTTTAAATAAAAGAAAAAAGCAGACTCCAATCAGCATGGGCAAGGTTCACTACACCGGTGCATACGCCTATACTAGATGCATCGTACCATACTTGTACCGAACCGAGACTCAGTACGGGGGGTGTACCAAGTCACAATATGCCAAACCAACTCCTGTACTGGGATACAGACACTATACTAGCATGGCACCCGTATAGCATCCAGCACCAAGATGGCGAACCTTGGGCAAGGGTAATCTTTCTCAACAACGAACTCAACAAACTCTAATCCACTGGAATAGCGGGCTTGAATTTAGTTACCAACCTTGACCCTAATACCTATATCAATATTAGCAGATAAAACATCAAATCAGAAGCTCACTAACATATTGCCAGTCATGAACTTTGATTTGGGTTCTGCATTCCATAATCGTCTGATCTTTGTGACAGTATTATTAGAAGTATGCCTTTCCGAATTGTTCATATGAATTAGATGAACTCTCAAGAAAAAAGCTGACACACACAAATACACACAAAAGAAATGTGATTCTCCTTAGAAGGCTTAGCAAAAAGATTCAAGAGCCTAAGAAACATGCATGCAATGGAAGCATCTTTCGAAGGTTTTCAGTTGTCAGCCATAGCTTCTCATGTTCGGTCACATATCCACTATACAAACACCTGGTTGTTGATATGAGTATGATTAAGAAAATCATTTTTGGTTTTAAGTTGATACTCATTAAAATCAGGAGCGAAGTTGAAATTTGATCCAAATTACTAGCACGTATATCAACAAATTCACAACAATGTTAGACCCCAAATACTCAAAATTTGTAAGGGGTGTGTTACCAATTTCAACAAAATCAGCATTATGCAGTTATCAAAGAACAATACTTGGCACAATTTACCATCTTGCATGCTTCATCTTACTACCTCCAGCCGTTTTGCTCGGAAAAAAGTGTAATAATAAAATAACCCTTCAGAATCGTTAACCAATTTCTGAAACTCATCATTAAGGCTTTAATTTGTCTAATAATTGAGTGATATGCACTAAAAAATCTTTTGCATTTGAATCTAGCATCTCTGTATCACTAGAAAACACCTAAATCCGCATGAAACACGGTTCCCCATGAAGCAGGACTTTTTCCTAAATCAAGCAAAATCATGCTTCAACAGAATTCTGATGGTAGTTCTATTGGTTTTAGTCTCCGCATTTTCACAAATATCCTCCAATATCTCATCTGTAATACAAGTGACAGTACCCTTCATCATTCTCCCTAACTCATAAGATGTCTCCTATTCCCTCTTCCAAAGCCATCATATATGGTACCTAAATGTTCTTTTAACAGCTTGTTTTCTTCCTTCTTGTTGTTCTTAATTATGCAAGATACTCCATTATTTAAGTTTCTTAGACTATTTAAAACATTAGACCTTTCTATACCCACATCCAATAACTAGCATTCTATGATCATCTTGCCTATGGACATCACCAACATTTCCTCCAGTACAAGCCAGAAAACAAATTTTCCAATTGAAAAAAAATGAAAATGAAGATGAGATGTAAGCATAAGCAGCAAGCACTCTACATGTGAACTCTGAAGTTAAGGAGTAAAAGCATGTAACAAAATGTTAATTCAGTTTTGGAACCAAACCTTTGATTTGACACCATATTGACCAACACAAAATTCACATATAAGATAAGATTCGACGCTGCATTATCATGGCCATCATTCTTTACTCCAACCGATGGATTGGTAAGGAATCGCTTTGGGTTCAGTGCCTCTGAATATTTAAAATTTGGGTTACATATTTGGAAAGTTTCAAGTATGTCTTTGGTTAGCCTTGCCACCAGCTGCAAAAGTAAAATTGCCAGTCAGTTCATAAATTCATATTCTTTGAAAATTTCAATCCAACAAACACTAATTATGTTGTTCAAATGTAGGAAGGAAATAATATTCAAATTGTTCCATAATGATCCATCGACATCTATTTTATCTCCATTCATTAGTCATTGTTTTCAGCATTTTTTAGTTAATTTCTTTAGGGGTCAAGACAAGGATTGTTGTGCTAGTACCAGGGCCTGTACCGGTTGTTACCCAACGGCACAGTACAGTACGCCGCCGTGTCGGGCCCATACCATCATAGCAGAGAGGGGGTGAGGGCGAACGGGAGAGAGGAAGAAAGAGATATAGGGAGGGAGAGAAGAAGGGAGAAGGTCAGCGGAGTGCAGCCCGACACGGCAGAGGGGGCGGGGAATAGGGAGAACTGGAGAGAGAAAAAAAAGAGAGGGAGAGAGACGGACGGTCGCAGAGGGCCGGGGAGGGGCACAAAGGGGTAAAGGAGGGGCTCCACCCTCCGATTCTCCTATTTCGTTCAAAATAGGGGTCCGAGAGGGGGCCTCTTTTTTATTTCGAATTATTTAAGTCATCAGCAACCCCCTTGCTGATTTTACTTAAATTCATCGAAATTAAAAAAGGCCCCCCTCCAGGATCCCTTTTTCAAAAGAAATAGGAAAACCAGGAGGCGGAGCCCCTCCTCCACCCCTTCCCGGCTCTCCACCGACCGTCCGCCACCCTCCCTCTCTCTTCCTCCCTCTTCCTCCCCCCTCCTCTCTCTATATTTTTCTCTTTTCTTCTCCTTCTCCCCCTCCTTCACCGATTTCTCAATTTGAAGGCCGAAACCATCCCGGTCCACTGCCGGTACGGTTTGGGCCAGTTCTGCCGATCTTGGATTAAGAAAAATTGATGTATTGTTCACAGATACTATGCATACCACAGTACCATGAACAGTAATTGAATGGACAATATCCAAGGATATGAAGGTTATTTTGGATCTTTAATTAATTAGTTTTGGTTGGCTGTTGTCTTAGTTTTATTTCTACATTAGGGAGTCCTAGTAGGGTTAGGACTTAGGAAAGGCGGTTTTTAAGACTACACAAAAGAGTCTACGGCAGGGAAGAGGATTATTCTTTTTTTTTTTTTACGTGAAAAGTTTATTGAAGAAAAGGTACCATGCATGTTACAATACCATGAACAGTAATTGCATGGACGGTATCCAAGGATATGAGGGTTATTTTGGGTCTTTAATTAATTAGTTTTGGTTGTCTGTTGTCTTAATTTTATTTCTATATTAGGAACTCCTAGTAGGGCTAGGGAAGGTGGTCTTTTGAATCTATACAAAAGGGTCTACAGTGGAGAAGAGGATTATTCAAAAAAAAAATTATGTGAAAGGTTTATTGAAGAAAAGGTCGCAGGCTACACTTTTTCCCTTTTTTGTTCTTTTTCTATTCTTCCCCTATTCTCTCTTCTCCTATGTCATCTCCCTAGCTAATTTACTCTGTTTCTGTACTAAAGCTCCGTGCTGTTAATCAGCAGATCACCATTGTTTCAGATCTGAATTTAGATCTGAATCAACTGAATTTCGATATGAATCAACTGCTTCTTTCTTTAAACAGCAGATTGGTGAAAAGATTTGCAGCTTTTTGCAGCAATATTGATTAAACAAGTTCAAGGATTGATACAGAATTCAGATCAAATCAGATCTGATCCACACAAAAAAAAGCCTACAGATTTACATTGTGTGGCCTTAATCTGAACGCAGCTACATCACATGTCAAGATGAAAAGCTAGATTATCTGAGACAAAATAACCTTGTCGAGCTCCATCAAATAACCGATAACCATACTTCCAGTTCTACTTTATAAAAGATGGATCTAACAAGAATAATGTATAAATAATTTAGGCAAAGTTGCTGAGTGCACAATCATGAGAAAGCCACATAGTCAGGCAAACAACTTTATTGAAACTCGGCACTCACATGACCATGCACTTATCACAGGTTACAATTTTAAGAACACATGAGGTTACTAAACACAACTTTCACAGATCATGCCAAACATATCCTTAGTAATTGAATTTAGAAATAGATATCCTCAATCTACAATAACTGTGGTTGGATAAATAAACTTTTCATATTCGATAGAATATGATCCTGCTGCAGTGCCTTTCTTATGCTTCATTTAATTTTATAACGCTTGTTATTTTCTGATTTTATTAATTTCTACATCACTGTCAAGAACAATAAAAGGAGATGCAGCTACAAAAGAGAACTTTGAGTTATTTAGTGATTTTCTAAATTATAAAAAAAGCAGTAAAAAAGGAAAATAAAATGTAAAGCCAAAAGACAGTAATGCTGAAACCGTAGAGAGAAAGGTAAAAATTCCAAGTAATAGAAAATCACTATAAACTTTCTTGGCACAGGAGGGAAAAAATCATTAGGATCATCTAAGAATACCTTTGGACAGCCTTAATTAACTTCTAAGGACAGAACATCTGGACGATGAATGTAAAGATGAGCTTGCTTTAGGCATTTAGTTTCCAGGGGACATGGAAAATCAATTGTTATCAGATTTAACAGATGCAGGTACTTTCTGAAAAGCATTTAATCTTTGCAGATTGAAGAGAGAAAGATAAGTTACGTATGCAAAGGTAAAGACTATATACATGGTACACAAAATTTTCTTATTCTTAAACAAAGAAAAAGGCTCTCGCTGACTGGTCACTTGTTCCAGCAGTACATTGCTAGATTATAATTAGAAACACCCTTTTATATGTTTTCGTGTATTGATGACACAGTTTGTTCCAATTCTTGATACAAGAAGTTAATAAAAGTTCTGGAGAAGAGGAATTATACTTGGCTTAAATCAACCTAATTTCCCCTCTGTCACTACTTTTAGTAATAAAGCGACAGATAGGTGACACTGTCCATGTATTTTTTTCTTCCAAGTGAAGCAAGCTGTTAATGTAAACTTCAATCATTCAATGGCTTCACTGATTATTTATTTTACTGAATAAAAGAAGCAACATAACCTCCAATTTGAATATAAAAGCTTGTACATTTTCCCAATTTTTGATATTATAACCTTTCACAGACTTCTAGTTAGGTTACAGCATTAAATATTTCCTTTCTGCGACGATAAATTATTATGCAGGGACAGTTATAACAACTAGACCTATGAATAGCTCGGATTCAAATCAATCAGAACTGATCAAAGTCTGATCAGTTAATTAACAAATATGACCTGATCTAATCCATTAATTAACAACTCGAACCAATCTGTTAAAAATCAGATGTCTAATGTGACAAATTGATCTGATATGATCTGATCAAGGTATGCCGAACCGGGGTGAACCGCCCGGTTCACCCTATACCAAACCGAATCGATGAGGAACCGGATCAGTTCGGCCCTAAATTTCGAAATTCTCCCTGAACCGTGCGGTTCGCACCGTCCTGAACCGCTCGGTTCGCCCCGTCCTGAACCGGTTCAGGCCTCCCCACCTTTTTAAAAGGCTTAAATCGTGATCCATTAAATGGGACGGTTCACCTCATACCAAACCAGTAGCCGACTGGCACGGATCCCGGTACCGGTTCAGTAGACCTTAGATCTAATCAAATGAGGAAAAAAAAGAAGAGGAAGAGGCGGAAGAGGAAGCAAGAGGGAGAGGCGGTCTCCTCACTGGAGGGCACTGATATAGTAGCGTCACTGGAAAGATAGAGGAGCTGAAGAGAGCAAACGGAAGAGAGGAGGGATGAAGGGAGGGTAGTCTTCTTATTGGTGAGCAATGGCCCCAGGAGCAGGCTGGAAGAAGACAAACGCAGAGAACAAGGGTCTCCTCATCAGTGAGCAACAGCTAGATGGCAACGGCAAGCAAATTGGTGACGATCAATGAAATAGATGAAAAGAGGGGTGTCGATTGCATCACCACTAGGCGGTAGCACTATTGTTGTGTCATCTATCGTTGTTAAAATCTTGTAATTCATGGAAAAGATCCTACAATCTGGATCAGAATGGCCTTAAACGAACCAAATCTCATCCTTGGATCGAGATCAATTACGACCATGAGATCTAGAACTGTATTATGAATTATATGGTTCCTTGGTACAAAAGATTTTTGTAGGGAATTGGATCATAAGATTCAAAACTTGAAAATGTCATGTACATGTCAAAGTTAAACCACGAAGAAGTCCATTTTCCAATAATTATTTGATCCTATGGCTTTTAAACTTAAAAAGGGCAGCCCATTGCATGCAACCTTACTCCCACATATGGAAAGGTTGTTTCCGTGTTTCGAACTCGTGACTCCCAAGTTGTGGAGCAACTTTAATTTTGCACAAGTTGCTCCAAGACTCACTCATCCTATGGCTTTTAAAATTATCAATCACTAATAAATCTCAAGCAATAAAACTAACTAGCCCATCATTTGGAGTTCATGCAATTCAAAGTAAGAGGCATTTTGCATTTTTACAACCATATTTTAAAATTGTATCCTTGTTTTATTCTAAAACAATCCAAAATAATTGAGTTAAGAGGCAATGTATAAAAATCTTGAATAACCAGTTATGGGGGCATGCAATATAGATATATATGCAAGGGTAGAGCCAAGTAAAGGCTCAGAGAGGCCATGGCACCCCTAAAGCTTAAATTTCCTTCTTAACCCTACTCGCTTAACCATCTTGGAACCCATTGTAATTCTTTCTCCCTCGATACAGCCCCCCTAAACCGAGAGTCCACATACAATGTGGCCCCCGTAAACTCAAAATTGCTCTTCATGCATTAAAAATTTTAACTTAATTTGCTATGGAAGAATGGGCTCCTAGCAATAGATCCCATTTTCTCTAACTCATCAACATCTGTGCACAATCATCCTTTTTTCTCTTGATTTTAAATCTCCATGACCTATGGACAAAGTAGTCTAGATGTGCCAGAGCCATTCTGTATCATCAACCAACCTTATAAGTGTCATAAATTTATTTTCTTATAACCTTTCTTCATTTTCGCTTCCACATTTCAAACAAGTTTTTTCCCTTTTTCATTTCATAGATGTGTATATCAATCATCTCATGATAGACACCAAAAATCAGCTTTCATTTTCTACCTATATAGGTGAACCAACTTTAAAATGCTTGAAATTGTATGCGCAATAATGGCAACAACGCTGAGCCCCTTGTTGTGCATGCCTTCATAGTTTTATCGATGCCAAAAATCTCACTCTTCATTGAATTCCTATTCATTGAAGCATGTGAAATTGCAATTCTATTCCTCTATTTTCATCTTTGACCACTTCAATGGTTTCCTAGTTACCATTTCAAGGTTTGTATGAGCAATAAGGGCAGTTCTTAGGTGCACTAGAGCACTTGAATCTATGATTTGTATAGTGTGGCACAGCCTCCATTGATCTAAGGTTTTTCTTGGCACACCTAGGGTTAAATTCTAGCTCTGCCTATGTATATATGGGCTTAAGATGGTGTGAACTATATTTCTAATGGTGGGTGGCTTTTTATTCTCCATTTGTCTACTCCATAGTTGACTCTCTTTTCAATTTTTGTATTCCTCTATATCTTAAAAAAAAATTAAGGAAAAAGGAAGAAAGCTTACAATCTATTATCCAATTTACAATCCTATACGATTTAACTACCTCTACAATTTATGACTCAGTCCCAATCTCAACCGTGAACGATGGTGCCATGAACTTGAGGTCTCCTCATGCACCTTACTTCCAATTGCTAAGAGGGAAAGCATGCCTTTATCCTTCCCAACTGCACCTCCTTTATATTCAAAAGAGATAGCATCCATCATTGGATTAAATATATTTAATTATGTCTTATATAATCATAAATCATACATAATAGTGAAGTAATGAATAATCTTAATGCTCTGCACACTCAAACCGGTTTGTTGTTAACTGTATTGCCTATAGACAATTCAGGGTTCCATCGTAGACATGGTCCATCAGGACTTGAAGAATCTCCATGCAATGAAGGGGGAAGGGGGAGATTCACCCTATATTGTTCATGGACATTAGTTGTGGTTTAATCTCCTTTTATATAAGTTTATTTTCAGATATAAAGAACTTTAAGTTAAAACTATAATCAAATCAGTTTCCCCGGATTGTGCAGGTTTTAACCTAATTAAATTTGCATATATGGATGATAATCACTAGGATTGAGTGTAGGAGATTCTACATTTCTTGCATACTCATTGATGCGTATTTTCTATCTTCTATTTAGAACTTTACAAGCCAAAAAAGAAACTTAGAACTATTCAATATAGGATCCGCTTAGCAACAGTATATGTGTATGTAGCGCAGGTATATATGTACGTAGCTATCAAATTCAAGTTTCATTTATCAAATAAGTTGCTTCAATGCTTCCTAATAGTAAGGGGGGTAAGAAAACCTACCTGTCACTATAGAGCAATTGAAAGCAATAACCATAATAGGTTAACAGGCCTAAAGTGTGTCCTCTAATTAAGAGGTTGATCAAGGAGGCCTTGCACCAAATGACCTCTCACTCTTAAGAGTATCTATAATATTTTTCCAATTCATGTGTCTTTTTGTGTCCATGGGTGCTAAATACAGTAAATGTGTTCTGGCCATTAAAATAGATTATAATATATGCATAGCTGAAGTAAAGTTAACTGGAACAGAGAGCTAACCATAGTTGTTGGGCGCCAAAATCTCAACATGCCTACTTTTAAGACCTTCCTATGATTTAGTTCTATACAGCAGAAGAATAGGGAAAAGATGAAGATTTCTCCGGAAAATATGCTAGATGTATTGGAAAGATCCTGACAGATTGTTGCGATAGAAAGATACATGATAGTGACAGGTAAATAATATAAGACAACAATCAAGGTATGTATATAGAACGCTTAAAATTGTTAACAGTTTAAATGCATATATAAAGGAGGAATGTGGTACAGATGAGGTCACAGAGGCAGATTTGTGGTTGAAATCGGAAGTAAGAGGTTAATAAAAAGGAGTCCAGGAAACTTTTTGGAATTCGCATTAAGAGTGGATAACACTTGATTCAAAATGTTCGATAAAGGCCAACATAGATGCAATAAAAGGTACAAGTTGTTGGCTTAAGATCGCTTGATTTGTGATGATACAAAAGAATATATGGAGTTCTTATTTTTAATAGATGACCTGCCCTCCCACAGAAATGAATGGAGAAGAATGATCCCACAACGAACCAATTAATTGTAGCTTTCGAGTATCATGCTTGCAATGCATATTAGTCATGCAGAATATAGAACAGGATTATATCTGTAACGGTTTATAGGAAGGGTAAACCTTTTTTTGACGTGTGTTTGTCTGTGTGTGTGTTTTCTTTTTGGTTGGAGGGGTGATTAGCTAGTGTTAAGTATGTTCCTATTGGTTCTCATTAGTATTCTACAAGCAATTCTACAGATCTGTCCCATAGCCTGAATAATCCTCTAGTGATAGGAAAATTCATCATTCTAGTCTGTTAGACTTTCAGGGTATCAAACAGAGCTCGAAAAATCCAAAGGGCGCCACTTACCTCCTCCACTATCTCTCGCTCTGGCAGACCAGAAACCAAGAATGCATCACTAGCACAGTCTTCTGGCATTGACATCAGTCAAATGATAGGGTCGTTCATTCCTACTCCTAAAAACATATGAAAAGACCTTGCAGCCAACGCATGCATAAGTCTTTTCTTCCGCTTCTCTTTTTAGCCAATTCAAGAAAATAATAGACCTTTCACTGGCCAAAATCAATTTTCGATGCGAAATTCTGTCTTCAGTTACAAGCAGATGAAGATCAATTCCGAAAATCCGCAGGAATGCATTACCAAATATGAAGCAGGATGCACAACAGATTCTTTCTTTTTTTCCATAAATATCAAAGCTCGGAAGGCTAATGTGACGGGAATGGAAAACGTACAGGTTTCCTCACGATGATCCGTAGCGTGCCGGGTTTCACCGATGCCCCGGTAGAAGACTGCGGCGGAGACACATAAGGACGGAAAGCCTCTCCACTCGGCATCCGCGATGACGAGCTGCCGGAATCGGCCGACGCGGCCCCGTCCGACTCTCCCGCACGAGATCCATCCTCCTTGCTACTCTCACCCTCCTCCATCGCCCTGTTGCCGCCCGATCAGCCACCCACCACCATCCGATCGCCGCGCCACGAGGTCCGATCAAAGCAACCGACCGCCGATCGCCGCCGCACCGATGCCCCCCGTCCGATCCAGTCGCCGAATCCCGCCAGAAGATTCGAGCCCCATGTCAGTGCTGCTCCTGCCGCGCCATCGGATCAACCGGAGCGGCCAAATCCGGCGGCAATGGAGGAGATCCGAAGCTCGAAGAGGGGAGGATAGAGGTACTCGAGAGGGGGATGGGAGGGGAGAGGATTCGGGCTAGGGTTTAAGGACGAGAGGGAGATGGATTCGCCCTCCTCGAGGAGTGGGGGATGAACAAGGCCGGGAATCGGAGACCGGGAAGAGAATTGGGCTTGGGTTTCCTTCTCCGCCTCCGTTTGTCCACCTCGCTCCTGCCCCAGGAGGGCCGCTTATTATATTTCTTGGCTACCTAGCTGCGTCGCTGCCAAGTCCACCGAAAAAGGAACCAAGAATTGAGACCCATATGACCGGCGTCACCGGTCCTGCCCGGAGCTCTCATGTCGCCAGGAATTTACGAAATGGCCGTTATAACTGATGGGTAACACATTAATGACATTCTGTTGGGTCCCAATTACCCCACGAACGACAAACTTTCAAATGGGAGATTCGGCATGCTTATCAGGATAAAAATAACAATATCAAGAACAATTTAAAACTAATTTTTATTTTTATTTTTACAAATAATATTATAAACTTTCAAACTAATTTGTTTATATTTTATTTAATCAGTAAACATGAATGGTCAAATAATTTAAACAGTCAAATTAGTGCCCATATATTGGTAAAAAAAATGCATGCATAAATGAAAATCAAAACTGTTGCACATATAAAAATATAAAATTAATGCACCAAGATAGAGACAAAATTGTCCAACAAAATTTAAATTAAAATATTATTATATAAAAAGTAATAATTAGAGAAATTTTATGTAATGTTGATTATTATTCTATTTTTATCTAATAGTATTATTTATAGGGGGTGCAAATGGGTCGGATCGAAGTAGGTCATGAGTGATTCCAATCCAACTCAGTTCCTTATTTGGAATCTAATTTTGGATCCGACCTAACCCAATAGAAGATCGGTTCAGATCCACGACAATAATTTTTGACTCAATGGATCATTCGGGTCAGGTCAGGTCCATGTATAACCTAGACCTAATCCAAAAACTTTGAGTATGGGTCAGGGCTGATTCGGATCCAAGTCAAGTTTTGGCAAAAAAATTCATATTATTTGTAATGATAACAACTATTATTCCAAAATCAAAGGTAGCACTTTTATTGTACCCACTCTCCGTAGACTGTGGGGACAAGCCAATATGTGAGGTTTCATCATTACCGGATATATGAATCATGGTAAGGAATACTTTGTGTTACGAGTTGAATGATGATTCCCCTATTTCTCAAAGTTTATGTTCACACATGGTCAAAGAACTAGGGAAATATTACCCAACAGCTTGTTGGCCCTTCTCCTTTGCAATGTAAGTAGTTTTCTTGTTCCCTTGGTGTCTTGAAACAGAATTTTATAGAGGCATAAGAGGTTTGATAGCAACAGCAAGATTTATCCTATGAGATCATACAAGCTGGCTGATGCAGCTGGCTGATGCAGGTGGCTGGGATTTATCCTTCCTCAATGTTTTGTTACGTATGCAGAGTTACTGGGATTGTGAGAAGGTTTTAAATGTGCTATAATAAAGTTCTAGGCTTCGCAGATTTGGATCGAAGGGGATTCAATGGCTATTATCTCTATGTTTAATGAACCTAACTATATACATGGTGCTTGGCTTCTCCTTTGCTGCAGGATATTTTGTATTAGACGTGTTGTGGTTCAAATTTGGCTCGAGGGTGACCATGCCGGTGGAGTCGAAGAAGCCGTCGATGGTTGGAAGGAGAAGACGGGAGCCACCTCCTGTGCGACGGTCGTGGACATGCACAAAGCCTCACCGGTGTTTCCGGTGAGGGCCCTCCGATGATCAAGTTAGAAGGGAATAAATTTGGTCCAGCCAAACAGTCTCTTAGAAGTTATCTGACCGAGCTATTTATAGTTCCGGTGGAGTGGCCCAGGTAGCAAACGCACTGTCGGCCCTCATCATGAGGGGCGTGGCTTTGAGCCGGATGGCGCGCAGCTTAGGCTGGTTGGTGGCGTGTAGTATTACCCGTTCTTGAGAACGATAGGGTGTTGACAGTCACAGCAGGGTATGGCCGAAGTAGTCAAGGTGTCGTCTGACTGTTGAAGGCCGGCTATGGAGACATGGCACGATAGTGTTGTAATGTACGGTCACGTAGATGGGCGTAGGCACGCACATGGGTGCAGTCATTGGCGAGGCCGAGCTCGTTGAAAGGTTGCATCATGCGTTTGACGATGTTGGCTTGACGGATGTTGTGAGTAGCTCAACTTTCCGGATTCTGAAGTGTGCTCGGTGGAGCGCCCTGAGCTCAAGAGTCGGGGCGTACCACTGAGGTAGGCGTCCTGAGCTTGGTCGGGGTGGGTCAGCGAATACTGGGGGCACCCCGAACTTGGTCGGGAAAGTCAGTGAATATTTGAAGTTGGTGGAGCTTTTGGCGGAGTTCCGAAGTCGAGCTGACTTTGAGCCGAAGTGAGGATCCAGCCGATTAGCATTAATGTTTATTAGGCCGAAATTGGACGGCCTTTTAGTTGTGAGCTGGACGATCCATTTTGCCCTCCCATTAGGACGTAGTCTTGTTTTGTAATTCAAGCCTCTCATGTCTCTAGGACTGAGAATCAAGTGGCACATTAGGATGCCACACATGCCTTAAAAGCTGGTTTACAGAGACCTTTAATATATGATATTTCTGTTGCTATTTTGTAAATTAGTGTGCCATGTATGTTATTGTTTTTCTATTATGTTCAGGTATTTAGTCATCAGCAGCTCTATTAATTGTTTTTATAGTAATGCAATCCTCTCTCTTTCTACAAATAATTTTACAGATTCGGATCGAATTGGATCGAGGTGGGTCATAGAATTGAAAATCCAAAATTACCTAGATTTTAAATGGGTCAGATCAGATCGGATCTGAATTTAGTAAATCTAGACCCAACTGGACTCTATGGATCCTCCAAAACGGATCAAGTCGAGTCTAAGCTGGTCAGGTCAGGTCGAGGTCATAGGTCAATTCGACCCATTTATAGCCTTAATTTTTTTGTTATCTTGAAAGTTTTAGCAGGACAATAATACTGTTCTACTATGGTTGAGATTCAAAATATAGAAGTAATCTTTCTGCACCTTACAATGAGGCCGCATACATCTTACTCTTTTCGGACGTCATATGGCAAGATTTCTATGCAATGAGCCATCTTTTTCTCTTTGTTATTTTCACCATTCATATATATATTGACCTTACATAATCGAATAACACTAGAATTTTTAACTATTTTTTATACTTGATTAAAATAACAATTAGTATAGTATTAATATTTTAATCTTAAATAATATCTAATCATGATAAAAGTAATGAATAAATAAAAAAAAATTTCTTTGCAATAGGAAATAAAACAACAGATGCAACGGTGGATGTTGGCGTTGTTTGGTTATGACCCCACCTCCTCTCCACATGAGAGGGACTCATAAGAGTCAATAGATTAGGTGGACTTGTGGGTGCCAAGAGAGGTGCACGGGTTAACGTGACCGTACGATGGAGTCATTTCATCACACGTGCCATAGAGGATTTGTTCCGAATTACTCGTGCTCAGAATGAACAAAAGAATCTTATTAAAAATCACTGCTTCTAGGGGAAAAAAAAATAACGCTTCAAATAATCTGGATCATCGTATCGGGATAGAATTTTTTAAGCATGGCATAACTACCGTAAAACAAACATGGCTACGAATTAGTTCGTCTTCTTTGCTGTGCAATATTTCTGCAAGATTCTTTAAACACATTAGGAAGGATTCCTCCATTATTTTAGCATTTTTTGTTTTTAGTTTCTGTGACGGTACTCAAACTAGAGTAGTGTAAACAGTTGTTGTAACAAAAAAAAAAAAAAAGATGCGTCCAAAAAGGACCATCGAGCTGTGGTGTACTTCAATCTGGATTTAAGTATGCTGAGGACCGTCTGATTAAGATGGGGCTACGCACGAGCAGCGGCGAGAGCACAAAAATAATGAGCTCGCACGTGGAAGTGACACCCGGATTTGGTGGTCACTCCGCGTGCACCCATGCATTGGCTATTAAAGAAAGTTGAAATCATAACCAAGGATTAGGGTAGAAAACATATTCATATTTATATTTATTTTCATTCAATCCATCATGGACATGGTTCCAATATTAAATAGATACCAAAATTAGATTCATATTTATTATAAGTAGATACAGTTACATATTTAAATATTAAGTATATAGAGACGTGACTCGAATATTAAAAATATTTATATTTTCAATAAAAAATGGATATAAATTGGATACTATTTTAAAACAAATCGGATTTTTTGAGAAGAATTTAATAATAAAAACTAACAATAGTAACATATTTATAAAAAAATAATTTTAATAAAAAATGTAATTTCAATAATATTTGTTAAAAGCAAAAAATAATTATCATAATTATAAAATTTTATTAAAAAGTAAGAAGTTGATCATAAAAAATCTATATCTACGAATATATTCAGAAAAGCAGAATAATAAGTACCTTATACCAAGAATCTGACACGACAACCTCCCTATTTAATATAAATGCATGCTCATCTATACTAGTAACAGGAGTTTCTAAGTACATATACAATAAAATGAGATAGTTGGTTAAAATGGCACAAACATTCATAAGCAGCAATTATCTATAAAACATGTAATAAACATATACTTACTTCCTTATTAGAACTCTTATACTGTGACTTCATTATAACAATACATTTATAGTTAGACGAACTATAATATTATTTTTAGATCTATAGCACAATAAACAAGAAAATAAAAAGAAATGCAGAACTTCTTTGCAATACTAACTGATGACCATTCTAAATTAAATTTACAAGTACTAGCATCTCAATACTTAGCATAAGAGTGTACAGATGAGATTTTTTTGAAGATAGCATTGATTAAAATTGACTGCAATACATATTTTTCAAAAAGCGAATAAGCCATCATTCTACATAGAGTGCAATGACTAAAATTCTCTTCCTGTACAGTGATTGCCTCAAAACTCTGTTAACTGCAAGGCCGTTTCCCTGCTCAAGAAGAGCTTGAAGGAGGGGTGCTTGCACAGAGTTCCCTTCCATAGCACCAAGCTCTGCTTCAAAAGGGACTGGCTGTGACCACCATTAGTGTTTTTCCCTTGTTACAAGGGTTCCTCCACGGCCTTACTTGCATTGTCTTTGATATAGCGCCCATCTGCCATGTTCATCTGGTCAACAAGACAGCGCTTAATATGACCTGGCGGTGTTTCAGTGATCCCAGCAAGATATACATCAGAACTGAAGTCAAATTTGAGAGTGGCAATGGGAGTAGCGGGCTTCTTCAAGTCATCCTCTTGCAAGATATCTCCTATTCTTGAGAGTATACTGAATGCCAGGCCCACCAGAACCCTGGAGTAAGCTTCAACAATGGAATGCCCAACATCCTACACAACGAAGAGCAGGGTAACGGATTTTAGAGATCCTGGTTTAAGAGTAATCACTGCATGAGCCCGAAAGCAAGCTGACAAGCTTTACATATAATTGGATATCTCTTTTAGCAGCAATTATATACCGAGCAGGGTCTTCAATGAAGCAAAGTGTATACTAGTACTCCTAACATTATATTCATGACATTTTACCATTGTGATAGAAAGTCATATATTTGGATTAGGACAAACTGGAAAGATCCCCTAAGAGAACTAATCTGCAAAAATGATGATCTCACCTTGTTGTATTGGACCTTGTTGACATCAATAAAGGAACGAGGAAGGTTTAAAAATCTGATCTTCAGAAGTTGCAGGAGTGCTTCAGCTCTTTCTAAACACACTGCCACCTTTTCAAGTTCCGACCCCTTATCCCTCACAAAGTACCATGGGTACCGCATTGGTGATCTCTTGCCTGCTTCTTCAGACATTCTCTGCTTCCAGGCAAAGACTGCACCCTCTAATCGGTTCACAGTCTCAAGGACTTTGTGTTCACTTTTCAAATTAAGAGAAAGCAGGACTTCCTCAGCTGAAATTGATTCCACAGCTATAGCTTGGTAGATATCTTCACCCAAGCTAGCTTTCCCTGTCTGCGAAAATACAATTTGACAGGCTTATGCAAGGCTGAAAATGAACCCAAAAATTTAATCATATTGTCTTGAGATTAACATCTGTCATGCCAGAAAGCATTAACTAGATTCCAGCATGAAAAAATTAGAAGAAGAGATGGCAGGAGGTGGTTGCTTGCCTTTGGAAGGGCGTCCTTGATAGCATCTGGAATGGGCATCTGGTGCAGCACCTGTTCATTGATGGATTTGGCAGCCTTGAGGATTTGATGAACAAACTTCCCCTGGAAACCAAGCCTTTTTCTTTGAGAAGGGGAGAGTCCACTGTCGGGAACCCGAGGAGATGGGAGCCACCATTTCTTGCTCTGCCTAATGCCACCACTTTGGCTCTGACCTTCAGCTCTGCTACCATCTTCAGCATACCAAAACTCCATTTCCACCATTGAATCTAATACGTCCTGCAGAAATTCATTTTTCATTGGCCACCATATGACTTAGTGAAAGTAGAACTGGAAGAAATTTATGTTTAAAATTAACAAAGGGAACAGTTGAATGCAAACTATCCAATTATTTCTCATCATATTTTGATTGCTTTGTACTTCAACAAATAAAGTTGATAACATACAATAAGCATAGAATCTAGCTTTTGAAGGGCAGGAAGATTCATGCAAACATCTGAACGGGCTTTAGGGGTCATTATCTGCACATAAAATTAAAAATGAGATGAGAGGTGGTTGATCTTGAATGTAAAAATTCCAATAGATATACTGGATTTACCAATCCTGTACCTCTAACATCCGGCCATTTGCTCCATTTTGCTTTGCAGGAACCAGCTCAACCATGTAGTTGGTAGGAGATAGCAACCAGTCCATTTCCCTACGCCACCTGCTTTTTCTTTCTTCAGATAAAGGTTCCAACTTCCACAATTCCCCAAAAACTGATGCTGAAAATGACATGGATGTATAGTGAAACCAGAACTAGCTCAAGTCTAGCAAGCAAAGTAGCTTGTACGTCATATACAAAGAACATAAAGTTGAAGTCTACACTACCGAGTTAACTTAATTTCCAATAAGATAGCTCTTTAGCATGTGGAAATTTGTAGGCTTTCCTTTACCATATTATTTGAAATATATGACTAGAACCAATCTTGGTATACCGTCGGTGAACATGTTCTATGCAGGCATATAGATTCAAAAAGAAAATCATTTCTTTTTTTTTCCAATGAATAAGATTTTGTGCAAAGTAAGTGAAAATATAGGGTGATCGAAATTCTGAAGCTTTATCAACTAGATCTTGTAACTACACACAAATTGTACACACAAATTGGACGGACACATTAATGATGAAAAAATTTCATGAGATTTCTTACACAATGACCATTACAAAAATACAGCAGTGCAAAAATTGTCTACTAATCTAAAGCAAGTTCAAAGCCTTTATCTTTTCATTCTATTCAAACTCAAAATAGCTGATTTTGGAACAATGGTAATAATATCTACACAAATATTATTATTTTTTAAAAATAGTAGAACCCTAATATGCTAATCTTAATGTGCATGCTTGGAATTTACCTCCCCTCTAAATCATCTACGTTCATTTGGAATCATTCTGAAAAGCAGGCATGATTTAAGAGGCAAAAATTCAAAAAAAAATATGATAGTAGTATATAAAGGTTATTTCGATACCTGAGAGATTTGCTATGGCATTAGACAATGAGAGAGCAGTGCTGATCCCTTTGGCCCCTCCTGACATATCTTCACCAAGCAACAGCTTCGCAAACCTCTCCTTCATAGCCTCGACATCTGAAACATCCATACTGTAAGTAACCAGTGCCTTTCCTTTGACACCAAAATGGTGGAGACTACGGAAGGTGTCCCATTCATCAAGAGCTTGCTCCTCCTCCTGCTTACTTGACATCAGGCAATGAGAGGAGAAGGAGGAACCCACGGCATCTTTGCTCGAAGAGCAGCTTGAGACATCATCATCAAGGGAGTTAGTGGTAGCACAGGCATCAGTTCCAACCATGCCGCTGCTGCCACTCTCATTATCATAGGAGAAACTGTTGTGGATGATGCAGCTCTCGAGGCCTCTATAAGTCATCACCCCTGCATGATTGGGATCATTCTTCTTATTTCATTGTTCTGGGGAAAGTTGGTAGGTGTCAGCTCTCAAGACAAACCTTAAAGCAGCTAAAGACAGCACTGTTGGGCCTCACCTGCTGCCCATTAACCAAGAATTCCATACCTTGATTTTGCAAGGCTACTACAAGAAATGATGGATCACCAAGCCCAGGTCATGGAATCACAGCATATATTGTCTTTTGAAAGCCTGTATTAAGCTAATTATGGCTAATTCGACAAGTTTGAGAAAATCCAGTGACATCTTATTAATTTTTCAAAGAATAACATGAGAAGCACCACCATTCCGAGTCTAACCTCGGGACCTCTTTCCCAGTGCAAGTGCTGAAGACAGGGGTGCCAACAATTCTATTATTCTAATGCTTCTTGTTGACTCCCAATCAATTTCGGTATTGCAGCTGCGCAATCACCGGAGTTGGTCATGATCAAGGATAATAATCGACGGGTCGGGTTCAGGTGAATCATGCATACTTGTGAAAATTTATGCGCATGTCCTGCACCCAGTTCCAAAACTGAAACAGGCAGTGAGTTAGGCTATTGACATTCAGCTGGTGGACCACGTTCAACATCAAAATTATCACAACCTCGGTCTCTATTGATTAACATCATTTTTTATAGAGCTTTGACCACTATGCAATTTAGACTCTATAGAGCATCTAGAAAGTAAAAGAAAGGATGTCTTACTAATAAACTTACTGATAATTAGATAGGGGACCAGTAACAAAGAGTCCTAGTTAAAACTTTCAAGTACATTGACAAAATGCATGACTATCAACATATGTAAATCAATCACCTAGTGAGTGATACCAATAAAAATTGCTGATGCATAGCCAATTATCATACTGATGCATAGGCAAGTCAGGTTAAAAATTGTTGGCTGCCAAGCATGAATAAAGATATCAATATCTCCTCTCTCTCTCTCTCTCTCTTAACTCTTTCCCCTTTCTTTCTTCTTTTGCTCTAGCTTTCGCCTGAAGCATGTTTTGCTTTAAACCAGTTAGGCCTTTCGACTTTACCTTTTCCTCAAAAAAAAAATTCCTCTTTTTTTCCAAAGAAGCTTGGTTGGACATGCATAATATGTAAATAATCATCACAACATATAAAAAATTAACATTATATCACATATAAGTGAAATATGAGGCCATCATTGTCCTCATTTATGTGACCCATCATGAAGCACACAAATGTTTGTGCTCTAAAGCCTGGACTGAAGAGGACTTGGATGGGTCAACATGGCTGATCACATGTCCTGTTGGCCACTGCGCACTAGGTGCTAAGAAGTGGAACTAATAGGCTTGCCAAGTGTTGGTACAGAACCAATTCGCACACCATTTGACCACAGCCTTGGACCAACCGGATTTAAAGGCCATCTACACTATCCTGACATTATTATATACCACATTATCCAAAAGAAGGTGATGAGAAGAATCCCAAACTCATTCACATTCGAAATGACTCTTTTATTAAAATTTAAAAGGGAACGTTGACACCCAGTAGTAGACTTAAAACACAAGAACTTGGATTCTTATGAACTCTCTAGTCAACAGTTCTCCTACCCAGTAACTATTTAATTGAAGACTTGGCTTATAATAATGGACCTGAACGTATTGGAGCCATGTCAGGTGCTAGCCGTGCCAGCTCCCAATGTCATCAAATAGTGTGGCATTGGTACGAGCCCACACCACGTAATGGATTTTTTGACAAGTGGCAGGTGCCCATTTGAGGACACCGCTGCCCGCTGTTTAGCGTTCGCTACCCTCCTCTTCACCCCCACACCCCACCTTCTTTTTTTCTCCTTCTCTAATTCAAATCCAGGGACGATACATCGCTTTCTTCTACTCTTCCATTTAAATAATGACGCACCAAAGGAGGTCATGATGCGTCCTTAATATAGCTCTAAATATATGAAGGCAAAGAAATAAATGGAGATCAAGGGTGGAGATGACATACGGTCTTGCCCGGCGAAGTCCATGCTGAAGTCTTTGGTTCGGCGGCGACAGCAGACTAATCTCCTCATGATTGATTGAATGCTTTGATCACGGTCTCAATTCACCCGAACCCAATCCCCTGCTCCGAAAACAAAATTATGTGTAAGAATTTCAGTTTTTTTTTTGTTTCTAAAATGAAAGGATTCAAAATTGAATCAATGGAAAACAGCAATCTCAAGTCACAACTGTTGAAAAGGGCATTTCTTATTTTTTATCAATTTTTATAATTTATGTTACGTTTATTTATGGTGAGAGAGAGCTGAGGATAGGTGGAAAGGATTAAAAGCTACAGAAAACAGAAATTTTGAATCTTGAAGCTGGTGGGATGGATGCGAGAAGCTTTTAAAAAGGGAATCCAAAAAAAGCCTTAAAACAGAAAATTAAAAAGTTCAAAAAAGCTCCTTTAAATAATAAAGATTAAAAAAGAGAAAAAGTAAATAATAAAGATTAAAATAGATATAGGCCCCAGCCGGGTCCGTAAAAGAGCTCTGCATATCTCTTAGATTAAATCCCGTGTAACCCAGAAAAAGGGGAAGAGAGATTTTTCAAACAGCCAGGGGTTCCAGGGGCAACTGATTTTTCACAAAAAAAATTCATCAGGAAAGTAAAAATAGACTTTAGATTACTAAGAGAAAGAGAGAGAAAGGAAAGAGAGATAGAGAAAGGATACCTTATTTTGGGACCAGAAGCACTTGTGCGATGCTCGCAAGATCTCTAATGGCGATAAGATCTGCCAAAACGAAATCCAGAAAATAAGGATGCGAAGCGCAGTAAATTTGAGAGAAGGCATTTTGAGGTTACCTGATAGTTTCGAGGAGAGAGAGATGATCGAGAGAGTAAGCAGAGAGAAGAAGAGTGTCGAGTAGCGGCAAAGGGATCGGATTTGGGGTCGGGCCAGGCGGGTCGGAGAAATAGAGCCCCACCACCGCCACCGGCAGCTCCCGTGCGATCGTCCCAGAAATTTCAATCCGCGGCTCTTACAAGTTACAAATCTACCGAATATATCATCTTTTTCTTTTTCGTTTGAGGGGGACCTGTGCTTGATCGAAGGCCGTTAGTTTTAATTTGCTTTCGGCTCTCAAAGCATGACACTGTAAACTAAAAAAGGTTAAAGCTTTGCTTCATTATGCCTGCGCGCGAATGAGTGCCATTGTATGATCCGGTGTAACGGAATATCAGTAAATATTTTTTAAAAATAAATGATGGAGACTATCCAAATTCAATATATATTCAAATAATTTATATTAAAAAATTAAAAAATAAAATTAGTATATTTTGATGATCTTTAATTTAACCATAAAGCAAGCAAAAAATAATTGATATTAAATGCTTTAATACCATTTTAGGATATACCAAATAAATGGTATATCCTAAAATAAGGGTGGATTTAAATTCACCCAATAGAGCTTTGCAGTAGCATCTTTTAAGTTCATTGCACGCTACATTTTGCATAACAACCCAACTGAGAAAGTCGATGGCCTTCGAAAAGATTTGGATAAATGTAGAAATATTAGTCTTTGAACTATTTGAGAAATTACAAGCAATAGAATCATTGTCTCTCCATCCAAACCCAACCCATTTGGATCGAGAGTTATAACTCAGACCAACCCAAACTTAGATGGGGCTAATATTATCGAGTGAGGATTTTTTTTTTTTTTTGATATATCGACAGTTCACACTAATCACGCATGAGCACTGCTCAATGAATCAAAGGCCAAAATACTCCACAGCGGTGGAGGGACAGGTACACACCGGGTCTAGAGAATGTCTTCGGAATGATGAGCAGCAAAGGAGGTGACCCTATTAGCAGCTCTGTTCGGTTTCCGGAATACATGCATAACCTAGAGAACGCACACTCTTGCAGTAACCGTCGGACGTCCTTTGAGAGCGGATGGTCGGAGACCCTCGACCCCTCTTGTAGAATCTACTCAACCACGTCCACCGAATCCCCCTCCAAGATGATACATCGGGTCTCTAGAACTCGCCTCGCATTGGAAACACTTTCCATGCGGCCCTGAGTTCCGCACCCAGTACAGATGACTCGAAGGAGTGCCACCCTTCCGCCGCAATCAGCCCGGACTCGTGATCTCTAATCACAAAGGCAACACCTGTGCCTTCTCCATCAGCGGACAAACTACCATCAAAAATCATCTTCAAGTGGGAGAGTCCCATTCTACATGTCAATATCGACAACGATGAAATTTATAGTAAGAGAAAAATCCGTTGACTTTAGAAATCGTGAGGGTTCAAATCCCTCTATCCCCAACAAAAAGTCCATTTTACTTCCTAACTATTTATCTTCCAAAAATTAATCCCTATTTTTTATTGGATCTAGTTTAGATTATTCTCTTCGATTGATTGTATCTCAAAAGACACACTGCTTAAAAACTTCCCTTCCCCTTCTATTGAAAAGAGAAAAAATAGATTTCCGGTCACAGACCAAAAATTCAGGGCAAATTGGAACCATTAACTATTTTTGTAGGGGCTCCCAAGATATGAGTACATACCTAGGCACTATTGCAGCAGAGGTGGAGAACCATATGTCCCTAGCCAGCACAAAAGAAACAATCACAGTAGCCTCGGAGACCTCGTCGGTCAGACAGATAGCTCCATCCACCACCACCCTCGGAGGGGCCCTCCTGCTCTCGAAACTCTGTCATTCCTATTCAGCCAAATGTGATAAGCCAGATAGGCACCAGCAATGCCCCATATGGCAGAACTCGGAGCCCGAATGGTAAATCTCAAGTATCAGAGTAAATTCTCAGCAAACTCAGTAGACCTCGGCACGGAAAGAGAAGCCTATCGCCAAATCTGGGTAGCCCGTGGGCACTACAAGAGGACATGGTTGATCATCTCCTCCACCTTCGAGCAGTCCAAGCATGTCGGGGAGACCCCCACCCCCCTCCTCGCTAGAACACTCTTGGTTGGTAGGCATCTCTAGGCCACCTTCCAGATAAACATGGCAACCTGGGGGTGAATCTGCATCCTTCAAATCCAGCTACTGTCCATACGCCTCGAGCACTCACCACCCATTACAGCCTGCACATCAGCAGATCGAACCTTGGCCCTCCCAGTGGTCGTCCACACCAGTCTATCCGCCTTGGGCATGTGAGGTAATGGGATGGCAAGGATCCTCTCAACCAGCTCGGGCCCGAAGACCCCTCTAATCAGCCCCTCATCCCACCTACCCTCACCGGAAATAATAAGGTCACTGATTGAGAGCCCCCCCAGCCTCGCCGAGTCAACTATCATCGGTAACCTACTTAGTGGATGCTCAATTACCCATCTATCTTCTAGAACGTCAATCGACCGACCATCCCCAATGGCCCACCTGATCTACGCCAGAACCGCCGGCGCGTGTGAGCAAATCTCCCTCGAAATGAAAGAACACTGACGTCTGAGATGGAAATCTGCCAACGCCATGTGTGCCCTGTACTTGGCCCTCAGCAAGGCACTCCACAAGCGCCCCGACTCCAAAATAAATCGGGTCATCTGTCTCGCAGCAAGTACCTCCCACCTCTCCACCAGAGAGTGAATCCCCAGATCTCTCTACCTAGACGACTAGCATACCACCTCTCAAGCCACTAGGTGAACATCGCCTCTGCCATCCCATCGACCCTAGATGAAGTTCCTAAACAACTGCTTCAGGGACCTAAGTAGTGATAGCGGAACCGAGGTGTTTGCCATCAAGTAAACTAAAATCGAGCACAGCACCGACCGCATCAAGGTGACTCTCCCCATTATAAATAGGGCCTCTGTCTGCCAGCCCTCCAGCCTGCGTCTGATACCCTGCACTACATCGAAACAATCACTATGACAGAGCCGACCCCCTGTGATCAGAACCCCCAGGCATCTGAAAGTGCCCTTAGACTCGCCCACCCCCAGGATGTCTTTGATAGCTTGCTTTGTTTGCGGCTTGGTCCTAGAGCTAAAACAGATGGTAGATTTAGCCCTGTTCACCCGCTGACCTGAGGCGTAGCAATAGTCCTCCAGAATATTCCGAACACCCTCGTCGACCCCCTCGTCGCATGCACTAGTAACAAACGGTCATCAGCAAAGAGCATATAGGAGATCTGAATTGCCTTCAGCACCGATCTATATGCCTCCAACACCTGAGTCTCAGCCACATGCCTGAGAGCCCTGGACAAAGCATCCGAGTAGAGAATGAACAGCAGGAGAGATAGAGGGCATCCCCGGTGAAGACCGATTGTAGAGGCAAAAAACTGAGTAGGGGTACGGTTCACCAAAATGGCAAAGGACGGCGAGATCACACATCTCATAACCCAGGCGATCCAATCATCATGGAACCTAAAGCTCTCCAGTGATCTTCGTACAAACTCTCAACTCATCCTGTCATAAGCCCTCTCCGTGTCCAGCTTGATGCTTATCAAACTCCTCCTCCTCGAGGCTCTTTATAAGTCAAATATAAACTTCTATGCAATAAGGACATTGTCGGAGATAATACGCCCACCAACAAAGGCCTCCTGCTCCAGGCTGATAAGTCTCGGTAAGATGCCCCTCAACCTAGCAACGAGGATCTTTGCCATGGTCTTGTACAAGGTGGTGCACAAACTGATCGGTCGATAATGGCTCGGCTCTAAGGCATTCTGCCTCCTTGAGATCAAGGTGACAAAGGTCCTCTTCCAATCTGCCGATAAAACTGCCGAACTAAAGAACTGCTGAGCTGCCACAATCACATCTTGTCTAATCAGAAGCCAGTATCTCCTGACGAAGAAGGGTGGAAACCCGTCCGGAACTGGGTCCCTATCCTCACCCAAAGACCAGAAAGCCTTCCAAATCTCCTCAGCCGAAACAGGCCTGATCAAGGCCCAGATCACCTCCTCTGAAACTCAGGAAGATGGATTCGGCATGAAGGATGAACTCTAACCCCAGGCCGATCTGGATCTAAAGAATTGCTTCAGCACCTGCCTGATAACCTTCGGGTCCTCAATCATCTGACCATTCGTGCCCCTGGTACATCTAATCCTACCCCACTGCCGTCTGATGATGGCTGATTAGTGAAAAAATCTGGTGTTCCGATCTCCCTCCCTGATCCATAGGACTCGTGACTTCTACCTTCAGAGAGTCTCATGCTCCCGAAGAAGAAAGTCGTTGGTGGACAAGTGAGACCTCAGCTCCTCTATCTTCTCAGTCGACAGGCCACCACTCTGTACCTCTAGGATCTGCAATCTGGATATAGCTACCTCGGACTTCTCGAGCCTTCTGAAAATGTTTCCCACCTCCTTATTCCACCACCACAAGTGTTGCTTAGTGATCTCCAATTTTCGAAATGTCCTGTACATAGCACTGCCATGGATAGGCATCCGCCAAGCCCACGAACCACCACCCAAGAGCGAGGGTATGACAACTAGAATTTCTCAAATCTAAAAAGGCAACAGTGATGAGTGGGGGATGAGGTACTAACCAGAATCAGACAGTGGTCTGAGGCGATCCTAGGAAGGTGGCTCATCCGGTAGTTCGGAAAGCACTGCAACCATCCAGTCATGGCAAAGATTCTGTCGATCCTCTCCCATACTTTGGCCTGCCCCTGCCGGTTGTTGCAACATGTGTATCTCGGACTCTTGAAGCCAAGATCAATCAGCTCGTTGCTCGTGATGAAGTTCTGAAATTCCCTGACCTCCCTCTTGTTGGAGAATGCCTTGCCCCCTAGCTTCTCCCGCGGACCGTCAATATAGTTGAAGTCACCTGCCACCATCATGGGATGTCCCAGCTGAGATAGTTTAGCAACCTCTTTCTACATAACTCTTCTCACCCTGAACTTCGTATTAGCATAAACAACCGCTAGCACCCACGGCCTGGTATTGCCTTCTGAGATCACCATCACCATATGTTGCTCGCAAACATTGAAGATGCCCAAGCTCCCATACTCCAGCCTTCAAGCTGCAATAATCCCACCCGAGAGCCCATGATATTCCACTACATAGAATCCCCACGAGCTCAGGAATGCATGCCTGGCACACTGCAAACTCCTCCCTGACAACCGGGTCTCAAACAACACACACACCTCTGGTCTACGAATCTGCACCAACCTTCGAAAGGCCGGGGCGAAAGAGGGCTTCCCTGCCCTCCGACAGTTCCATAACAGGACCTTCATCAAGCATCCAGGGTAGCATCAAGGATCCCCTCAGGTCCATCCTCTCCACTGCATAATAGATCCCATCATCCGCCACCTCCTCCATCTCTCCCTGCAGAACCTGTTGCGGGTGCAGAAGAGCCGCTTATGGGGTTGCACACTCCCACCTCCCAACGGATCTCCACCAGTCCCTGAGCCATCTAGACTAGAACCCTTCCCGCCTGCTGAAGTCATCACCATCTGAGCAGATCTCCTCTATCTCCCGCTATTCTAGAAATCAACCATCGGTAAGGGCGACATAGAGGAGAAGGCCTCACCGCCCACAACACCCTCGGTCAGAATCAATAGGGGCAGCACCGGAGCCGCCCTATGTGGAAGCCCGGGCTCTTCCTCATCAGCGCTTCCCAGTCCCTGCTCGACCCCCACCCTGCATGGTGGAGAAGAGCTACAGCCCCCAGGGTCCTCCCTTGCCGCCATTGCAACTGGTTTCGGGAACCCAGACCTAGAGATCCCACTGTTGATCATGGCCCTTGCTCAAAAGCTCAACCCCGACCTAGAACCAGAAAGGCCCCAGCCCAGGATACCCAAAACTCCCTTCGCGAGCCCGCTGGCCCGCCCTCCACCCGCAACCACGCTCGGCCCATCGTGCGCGCATGATTCTTCGTCGCGCCGGAGCGCGTTGGGCCAGAGCCTTCTGCACCCACGCCTAGAACTATAGTCCGCGGGCCCAACTCGCCCTTTCCCAGCCTGCCAATACCGGTGCTAGGTGGGCTTTGGGCCCGAAAGAGCCCTAACCCAAAGACATTCTCCCAGCCCTTGGATCCAGCGATCACCTCGGCGACCAACTCGCTGGGTTGGCCCAGCTCGCCGCCGAGTCAAAAAGGTGCCATCTTCTTCGTGACATCCGAGTCCCCGCCAGGGCTCGAGCCATCCGTAGTCCCGTCAAAATGGGCCACCCGCTAAGGCCGACTCCCGATCAGCTTCGCCCTTAAACTGAAGAAGGAGGTGCTCGTCCACCATGGAAAGGATCTCAAGGTCGTAGGAGAGCTTCCCCTTCAGCCGAAACTCTCGGACCACCCAATCCATTGGCACCCTCCTTCCCATGCTCCGCAAGATCAACGCGGTGGTGCTCCAAGCTTCCCTAGCTTTCTCCAGTCTCTCCGGTGGTACCACCACCACCTTGTGAAGATCTGCTGCACCATTTTCAACTCATCATCCGAGATACTGAACCTAGTCTAGGTCGCTTGTCAAGACGGCACCTTGGCCACCTTTGCCCATGACTTCTCGGCGACGTTCACCCCCGAAGGCTGGCGCACCACCTCGGCCCCCGGCACGGTGTCACCCATCGGCTCCTTCCCTAGACTGCGGTCGCCCAAACCTTGACCCTGGGGTGTTCAACATAATGCCTCACTCGTGGCCCGAATATTGGCTTGTGAGTCACTTACCCCCTATCGGGTTTCTTTAAAACAGGACCCCGTGATCTTGATTCATGTCTCAGGATCAAATTTTTTCGCCACCGTGTATGAAGGCTCATGCAAACAATAGCTGCTTAAACTTACAGTCTTTTGGAGCTTTGTCTTCTTGGCACTCATTTTAATTAGAGTATTGAAGCAACTCTAATTGGATACAAACGAAACATTTTAAGGCATCCTAATTTTTTTAAAAGTTTTCTTTTTTTGTGCTAAAATGGATGAATCTTACAGTTCTAGTATGGATACATCCAAAAAAAATCAAAGAACATCAAATCATGGAGCACTCTTGGCAAGTCTGTGGAGTGATTGATTAAAACCCCATTTGATTTTGATGAGCTCAAAGCATTTGAGTATAATTCTTGTTTACTAATGAATTCAATTAAGTGTTTCAGTGAAAATCCTGTCTACGTGTCTCTAGACTTGGTTCATAGTATTTTGGATAAGTTAAGAAGTCAGCCTGAACCAAAGTCTGAGACTCGAGTCGACTCCTGAGTATCACGAGTCGACTCCAAGCGTATCAAGTTCACTGGCACGGGCTCGAGTCGACTCCAGATCAGTACGAGTCGACTCCGACTGAGAACAGACAGAAGAACAGAAAGCTTCAACTCAGAACCTATCAACGAGTCGACTCCCAAAGTGCGCGAGTCGACTCCGATGTTCACCGAGTCGACTCCAGGATAGTAAGAGTCGACTCTCAGAGGAACACAAGAAAAAGTCAGAGAGCAATTTTCGGACTCTGAGATTCGAGTCGACTCCCGCAATATGCGAGTCGACTCCAAGACTCCGCGACCATCAACAGACAGAAGACCAAGTTACTGCCTCTGAGATTCGAGTCGACTCCCAGACAGCTCGAGTCGACTCCAAGACAGCTTCATATCAAAAAGGCAGAAGACCAAGTTTCGGAAACTGAGAGCCGAGTCGACTCCGAGGAAGTTCGAGTCGACTCCAAGACTGGACGAGCCAAAAGACAGAGAATCGGGAGTTCGGGCTCTGAGATTCGAGTCGACTCCCAGGACAGTCGAGTCGACTCGGGTGGATCAAATTCAAAATTGGATCCACGGACTTCAGTGGATGAGCCGACTCCGAAATTGCCAAGTCAGCTCCAGAAGTTGGCGAGTCGACTCCAGGTCAAGACGAGTCGACTCCCAGTCATGAAGGCAACTTTAATTCAAATTTGGAACAGTTGCCGAGTCGACTCCGGAAAAGCTTGAGTCGACTCCCGCTACAGCCGAGTCGACTCCTGATCGCGCGAGTCGACTCTAACCCACCAACGGACACATTGTCAGGCTGCGCAGAGTGTGCAGAACGGGCAGAAAAAGCTCTCTAACGGCTAGTTTCCGTGGGGGTTGGTTTAAATAGCTAGAGAAGACTGTAGCAAGGCAGAAAAGAACTATTCCACTCCAACTAATCAAGCATTCAAGCTCTGCAACGTGTTCTTCAACGAAAAAGAGGAAGATCTGCATTTACTGCATCCACCTACATCTTCCCAGCAATTAAAGCCTCCTCCTCCTGCATTCAAGTCGACTACTCACTCAAGAGGAGACCAGAAGTTTAAGAAGCCATTCCTCTTCTCCAACCTAAAAGCGTTTGAGGCTTCTTAACTTCATTTATTGTTCATATTGTCTTTTATCTGCTTTTGAGAAGCTATATTTTTCTGTTTCTTCTTTTTATTTACACATTGTATTTGCTTGGTTCAATCGGGGGATTGAATCAAGGGGATTGAGGTTGGTTGGTGAGCCGAGTGTAAAACCAACGTGTGTAAGGGTTCGATTGTGATCCCGAGAAAACAATCGGGGTGGTTCTAGTCGGTGAGCCTGGGAAAACCGACCGAGTTCGTTGTGAGCTCGTAAAACAACAAGTTTGGTTGTGAGCTTGGAAAACAACCGGCTGTAATCCAAGGGGGTTATAGTGAATTCCCAAGTGAGACTTGGGGAGTGGACGTAGGAGCAAGGGTTAGCTCCGAACCACTATAAAACTTGGTGTTTGTGATTGCGTGTCTCTATTCTTCTTTCTTTCATATCACTCACAGCACATAGTAATTAATTAAATAACTTACACTAGTTTTAATTACTTATCCACATCGTTTTAAATATCCAAATTATTTTAAAACCCAATTCACCTCCCCTCTTGGATTGTCTATCTGGGCAACAAGTGGTACCAGAGCCTAAACTCTTCCACCCAAGAGTTAAAAGATCAAAATGACAACCCCATTTGGATCTTCCCACATTGAGGGTCAGTCCACCCAAAGACCCCCTTTCTTTAATGGATCCGACTACTCATACTGGAAGGCTAGGATGAGAATATTCATCCAAGCCCAAGACTATGAGATGTGGACCATTGTAGTAAATGGCCCATACATCCCATCCACATATGTAGAGGGTATCACGGTACCCAAATTAGAAAAGGATTGGGATGAACATGACATGAGAAAGGCACAACTAAATTCTAAAGCTATGAATGTGTTTTACTGTGCCTTAGACAGAAATGAATTCAATAGGGTCTCTACTTGCAACTCTGCAAAAGAGATCTGGGATAGACTTGAAATGACCCATGAGGGCACAAATCAAGTTAAAGAATCCAAAATTAATATATTGGTTCATAAGTATGAACTATTTAAAATGGATTCTAATGAGACAATCACTAGCATGTTCACTAGGTTTACTGACATTGTCAATGGCCTAAAAAGCCTTGGCAAGAACTATACTAACAGTGAGCTTGTCAGGAAAATCCTTCGGTGTCTACCAAGGTCGTGGGAAGTTAAAGTGACGGCAATCCAAGAAGCCAAGGACTTGAACAAATTACCACTCGAGGAGCTTCTTGGATCCTTAATGACGCACGAGCTAACCATGAAGCAACACAACGAGGAAGAGTCCTCCCACAAGAAAAAGGTAATAGTTCTAAAATCTACTTCATCTAACAAGGAATTATCTTGCAGTAGCAGCAGTGAAGGAGAAGAACATGAGGAAGATGATGGTGAGGCACTTCTTGTGCGCAAGTTCAAAAAATTCATCAACCACAAGAAGGCTTATCATCAAAGGAGAGGCCCCTCAAATTCCTACCGCAAGGACAAAGGTAAGAAAAGGGAAAATGAGGGGATTGGGTGCTATGAGTGCAAAAAGCCGGGACACATCAGAGCTGAGTGTCCCTTACTAAAGAAGGGCAGCAAGTACAAGAAGAAGAAAGCCCTTGTCACCACCCTATCGGACTCCGACACATCATCTTCATCATCGGATGAAGAACAAGAAGAGAAGGCCAATTTCTGCTTCATGGCCAATGAAAATGAGGTAACTTCCGAAACACAGCTTGATTTTACATTTGATGAACTTTATGATGCTTTTAATGAATTAATGATAGAATATAAGGCAATAAATCTTAAGAATAAAGAACTAAAAATAACTAATCAATCGTACCTACATAAATACGATAAATTAGTTAAGGATAAGGATTTAATCACCAAAGAAAATATAGAACTTAAGACAAGCAACCAACTTTTAACTCAAAAGACTAATACCTTAACTAAAGATAATGAAAAACTAACTAAGAAATTTTCAGAATTTAAAAATCATAAACAAATCTTAAACAAGGATCTAACAAACAAACTAAATGATCTAAAAACAGAAAATCAAACACTAACTAAAGAACTTAACAAATACAAACCCTTAGTTGAAAAATTTACATATAGTTCTGAAAAGTTAAATATGATACTCAATAGTCAACGAGCAGTATTTAATAAAGCGGGTTTAGGATATAAACCAAGAAATAAACAAAAACTTCTTAGTAACTTCTTTGTTAAAGCTGGGGAAACTAAAACTAAGAAAATAACCTGCTTTTGTAGTGGAACTATAGGTCATAAAGCAAATGTGTGTAATTTTAGGAAAGGTAAATCAAGAAGAAAAATTAAAAGGGTATGGGTTCCAAAAGGAACCAACTTGACTAACCATGAAGGACCCAAGAAAACTTGGGTACCTAAGTTGACATGATTTGCTTGTGTAGGAGTGTCTTGCAGCCAAGGTCAACAAAAACTGCTGGTATTTGGATAGTGGCTGCTCAAGGCACATGACGGGTGATAAGGATCAATTTTTCACCCTTGAAGCTAAGAAGGGAGGTGCTGTGACTTTTGGAGACAACAACCAAGGTCACATCATTGGTATTGGTAAAGTTCAAATCACCCCTTCAACTTTTATAGATAATGTTAGATATGTTGATGGTCTTAAGCATAACTTGTTAAGCATTAGTCAATTATGTGATAAAGAATATGATGTTATGTTTAAACCATCACTATGCATTATAACAAACCCTAATGACAATAGTTTAGTTTTTAAAGGGATTAGACGTGGAAATGTATATGTTGTTGACCTAGAAGATCTTGCAAAATATAACCAATGTTTAGTTGTTAATGAAACTAAAGATAATGATGCTAGTTGGTTATGGCACCGTAAGTTAGGTCATGCAAGCATGGACACAATAACTAAACTAGTTAAAAGAGATTCCGTGATAGGTTTGCCAAAATTAAAATTTGAAAAAAACAAAATATGTGAAGCATGTCAATTTGGCAAACAATCTAGGAACTCATTTAAATCCATAAAATGTGTCTCTACCTCTAGGCCTCTAGAATTATTACACATGGACCTATTCGGACCAACTAGAACAACAAGCCTAGGTGGAAATAAATATGGTCTAGTTATTGTAGATGATTACTCTAGGTACACATGGGTCATGTTCCTAGCACATAAGGATCAAGCATTTTCTGTTTTTAAGAAGTTCCATAAGGAAGTAACAAATGCTAGAGAGTCTTCAGTCATAGCCATTAGAAGTGACCATGGAACTGAATTCGAAAATCAGTCATTTGAGGAATTTTGTAGTAAAAAGGGGATAACCCATAATTTTTCTGCACCTAGGACACCACAACAAAATGGAGTTGTGGAAAGGAAAAATAGGACTCTAGAGGAAATGGCTAGAACTATGTTATGTGAAAGTAACCTCCCTAAGTACTTTTGGGGAGAAGCCATTAATACTTCTTGCCATATATTAAATAGAGTTTTATTAAGACCCATCATAAAGAAAACACCTTATGAACTGTGAAAAAACAGAAAACCAAAAGTTAATTACTTTCATGTTTTTGGATGTAGGTGTTTTGTTCATAATAATGGGAAAGATAATCTAGGTAAATTTGACTCTAAATCGGATGAAGAAATATTCTTAGGTTACTCTACAACTAGTAAAGCCTATAGAGTCTTTAATAAAAGAACCTTAGTTATAGAAGAATCTATACATGTTGTATTTGATGACTCTAGTGACATCTCCTCTAGTAAGAAAGTTAATTTTGATGATGATGTTGAAATTCTTGAAGAAAAGATAGATGAGATGGCATTACAAGATGATAATCAAAAGTTGAGTGAAGGAGCACCATCAAGCCAAGAGGCTATTGTGGATCATGGGCTAACTAAAGCTTGGAGGTATGCTCACGGGCATCCTAAGGAACTAATTCTAGATGATCCATCTCAACCGGTTAGGACTAGAGCATCCCTTAGAAATTTAAATAACCATCTAGCTTTTGTCTCACACTTTGAGCCCAAACACATAGAAGAGGCCGAAAATGATGTAAATTGGATAAATGCAATGCAAGAAGAATTAAACCAATTTACTAGAAACAAGGTATGGAATCTAATAGAGAGACCTTCTGAATATCCTATTATAGGCACGAAATGGATTTATAAAAATAAACTTGATGAAAATGGAATTGTTATAAGGAATAAGGCTAGACTAGTAGCAAAGGGTTATAATCAAGAAGAAGGTATAGATTTTGATGAAACCTTTGCTCCTGTAGCTAGACTTGAGGCTATTAGACTATTATTAGCATATGCATGCTCTAAGGACTTCAAACTTTTTCAAATGGATGTAAAAAGTGCATTTTTAAATGGGTATATTAATGAGGAGGTATATGTAGAACAACCTCCTGGTTTTGAAAATCATCAATACCCTAATCATGTATATAAACTGAACAAAGCACTTTATGGTTTAAAACAAGCATCTAGAGCATGGTATGAGAGACTTAGCAAATTCCTATTAGAACATGAATTCTCTAGGGAAAATGTAGATACAACCCTATTTCTGAAAAAGCAAAACAAAGATATGTTATTAGTACAGATTTATGTTGATGATATCATTTTCGGTGCTACTAACAATCGCCTCTGCGAAGAATTTGCTGATTTGATGCAGAGTGAGTTTGAGATGAGCATGATGGGAGAGCTGAACTACTTCCTCGGGCTTCAAATCAAACAGTCTGAAGGAGGCATCTTCATCAATCAAGCCAAGTATATCAAGGAGATGCTCAAGAAGTTTGATATGGAGGGAAACAAGTCAATCAGCACCCCCATGAGCTCATCATGCAAATTAGATCAAGATGAATCAGGTAAATCTGTAGATCAAAAACTTTATAGAGGTATGATAGGATCCTTATTGTATCTTACTGCAAGTAGACCTGATATTATGTTTAGTGTTTGCATGTGTGCTAGATATCAGGCTAATCCTAAAGAATCACATCTAGCTGCAGTTAAGAGAATTTTTAAATACTTAATAGGAACTAAGAACATAGGGCTATGGTACTCTAAAGAATCTAGCCTAAACTTAATAGGATACACAGATTCAGACTTCGCTGGATGTAAGCTTGATAGAAAAAGTACCAGTGGGTCGTGTCAATTTCTAGGAGAAAATCTTATCTCATGGTTTAGCAAGAAACAAAACTCGGTTGCATTATCTACTGCTGAAGCTGAATATGTTGCAGCCGGGAGTTGTTGTGCTCAAATCTTGTGGATTAAACAACAATTAGAAGATTATGGCATTAAACAAGATAAAATTCCCATTAATTATGATAATACAAGTGCCATTAATCTAACTAAAGATCCAATTCAACATTCAAGAACTAAACACATTGAGATAAGACATCACTTCATAAGAGATCATGTATTGAATGGTAATGTGACACTCCAATTTGTTTGTACTGATAATCAATTAGCAGACATTTTTACAAAACCCCTAAGTGAAGAGAGGTTTAGTGTGCTTAGGAGGGGATTAGGAGTGATTGATCCATCCTAGTGGTGGTTTCCACTAGATCCATTGATTTTGATGACTAGATTGTGGTTAAAATAGAGTTTCTTTTCAATAATCATCAAATCAGATCATACTTTAGTGTTTTTCCCTCATTTGGCACGATTATAGCCTGATTTTTAGGTGCGTGCCAAGATTAGAGACGACTCGAGTAAGTTTCAGAGTCGGCTCCTAAGGGAGAGTCGACTCGCGCATTTGCGGGAGTCGACTCGCAAAGATAGCAGCAGAGGGGGAGTCGACTCGCATATAGTCGGGAGTCGACTCGAAGTCTACAGGCGCATAAGGAGAGTCGACTCGCGCATATTCTGGAGTCGACTCGAGGTCGAGTCGACTCGCGACTCAGTGGAGTCGACTCGCAGTCGGGATCCGACTTTTTAACCCTAGATTTGTCGTTTCGAAAACACTTTTCTCTCAAGCTGCCACTGTTCAAAAGCCCTAGAGCCGACTCCTAGGTCGTCCCCGATCGTCTCCAACCCCTTTTCCGTCGATCTTTCACCAGTTCTTCGGTTTTTCATCCCTTCCTAGGTTGCCCCCGGTCGGTCCCAAGCCTCCTCCGTCGACCTTTCTCCGTCCTTTAGGTTTTTCATTCCGTCTAGGTCATAATGCCGCGTAAGACCGTTGTCCGGAAGAGGTCCCGACCCGAGGCCGGTCCCGAGCGGCGCTCCAAGGCGCGGCACGATCCCGCGAGGCAACCACCTCCGGCTCGTTCCCCGCCTAAGGCGGTTCCCGCGAGGCCATTGGCCGGGAAGGCCGTCACCACCGGGAGATATGTCGACTTCGACTATCTCTCCCGGGAAGGGTTCACCATAGGTGATAGGCTTAGGACACAGGGATTAGAGTACTTCCTCACTTTAGATCTCCCCACTTATCCTGGCCTTGTTAGAGAGTTCTATGGTACCGTCCATCGGAGAGATGGGGGTATCGAGGGCACAGTAGCCGGTGTCCCTCTGTTTGTTACGGAGGATCTTATTGCCCACATCCTCCACCTTCCATTAGTAGGGGTGGCTCCCACACACCCTGAGGACAGGGTTGAGGCCCTTACGGCCGTTCTAGGGCATCCACCCCAGTCACCTCTAGACGAGGTTTCTGCTAGCTCACTTCCGATTGAGGTGAGAATCCTTTTGAGTATACTGTCTAGGTCCATCTTCCCTAAGACAGGGAGATTTGATTTTGTAAATGAGAGAGACCTAGCTCTTATGTTTTATATTCTTCAGGACACCCCGATCAACTTCCCCAAACTCATCTATAGGTATATGTGTGAGCCCCTAGATAGACCTAGGCTCACCCTCCCATACGGCATGATATTCACCCTTCTGTTTAGGGAGTACGAGATTCCCATTCCTGAGGGGGAACCCTTTCGCGCATTGCGATGGACAGATCGCATGCGAGCGGGGACCCTACACAGGATGGGGTTTCGGAAGAGAGAGGGCATCTGGGTTAGGAAGTCGTCCCTCACTACACAGACCACCAGACCTTCCCCCAGTCCTGAGCCCGATTCTGACTACCCCGACTTACCAGATCTTCCATCCACTTCTGCTCCTACCACCTCAGCCGGACCCTCCTCCTCAGCTCCTCAGCCCATGGAGGTTCGGATCGCTCCTGAGCAGCTCCGGGAGTTGCGCCAGGAGATAGTTAGAGACCTGCGGGATGATCTACTTCGGGAGCTCCGGGGTTCAGTGCCTGCTCCCACTCCTGCACCTTCATCAGCGTTGGTCCCTTCCTTGACAGCCGTAACTGACATGACGGCCCATGTGCGGGAAGAGATCGACAATGTACGGTTCCTGGTCCAAGCCCAGTTCCATAGCATGAGCGAAGTCTCGAGCACCACTCGGAAGATGCGCGATAACATCCGACAGGACATGAGCACCACCACCCAGGGGGCCGAGCGCTTGTCGAATGTGCTCATCGACAAGCTGGATACACTTCAGACATCGGTGACTAAGCTCTCCACTACACACAGCAGGGCCACCTCATCCATCATCACTCAGCTCGGGCATCTTACAGATGCGGTCACCCTCCTCATGGAGGAGAATAGATTGAGAGGAGGAGCCACATCCTCGAGAGGAGGAGCCACATCCTCGAGAGGAGGAGATACATCCTCGAGAGGAGGAGCTACATCCTCGAGGAGACCGTAGCTACTTTTTGTATTTTGCTTTGACATGTATTGCTTTACGTTACTTATTGTATTCTGAAATGTACTTACATACAAATTAATACAATGAGTAGCCGCATTTTTCTTCAATACTGTGCCTTTTGATTTGTGTTTGATTGTGTGTTTTGATTACCTCCTTTTTGATATGATGACAAAAAGGGGGAGAAATGTGTATAAAATATGTAAAAGGGGGAGAAATATGCATAAAATATGTAAAAGGAATCAATGGAAATCAATAAAAAGATAAACTCTTAAAACACACAAATTTGTTCTTAGTGGATTCGGTACCTCGAGGCTCATTATCTCTCTTTTGGGGCTCCTAATAGAGTAATCTCCAGAATCTATTCAAGGGATATTCGGAGATTAGCTCAATCCTACTCAAGAACAAATTGACAGATTTTTCCTCTAAAAACTAAAAATTTCAGTTCATAAACTTCAAAGCATTAAAAGGAAATTCAGAGAATCAAAACATAGTAGAATGCATATGTTGAGGGGGAGAATCTGAATTTTAAGCAAGCTAAATTATTAAATATATATAAGCCAAACAATTGATTGCATGATATGAAGGCTTATATAATTCCAAATGAAAGGGGGAGCTTTAACTCCGAAATTTATTGTTTCACTCCTTTCAAGCTTGGATAAATTGAATTACCAGACATTTGAATTCATTTATGGATTTTATTTCATTGTTTATTGTGCAATTCACTTTACATATACTCAATGTTTTGTCATCATCAAAAAGGGGGAGATTGTGGAGTGATTGATTAAAACCCCATTTGATTTTGATGAGCTCAAAGCATTTGAGTATAATTCTTGTTTACTAATGAATTCAATTAAGTGTTTCAGTGAAAATCCTGTCTACGTGTCTCTAGACTTGGTTCATAGTATTTTGGATAAGTTAAGAAGTCAGCCTGAACCAAAGTCTGAGACTCGAGTCGACTCCTGAGTATCACGAGTCGACTCCAAGCGTATCAAGTTCACTGGCATGGGCTCGAGTCGACTCCAGATCAGTACGAGTCGACTCCGACTGAGAACAGACAGAAGAACAGAAAGCTTCAACTCAGAACCTGTCAACGAGTCGACTCCCAAAGTGCGCGAGTCGACTCCGATGTTCACCAAGTCGACTCCAGGATAGTAAGAGTCGACTCTCAGAGGAACACAAGAAAAAGTCAGAGAGCAATTTTCGGACTCTGAGATTCGAGTCGACTCCCGCAATATGCGAGTCGACTCCAAGACTCCGCGACCATCAACAGACAGAAGACCAAGTTACTGCCTCTGAGATTCGAGTCGACTCCCAGACAGCTCGAGTCGACTCCAAGACAGCTTCACATCAAAAAGGCAGAAGACCAAGTTTCGGAAACTGAGAGCCGAGTCGACTCCGAGGAAGTTCGAGTCGACTCCAAGACTGGACGAGCCAAAAGACAGAGAATCGGGAGTTCGGGTTCTGAGATTCGAGTCGACTCCCAGGACAGTCGAGTCGACTCGGGTGGATCAAATTCAAAATTGGATCCACGGACTTCAGTGGATGAGCCGACTCCGAAATTGCCAAGTCAGCTCCAGAAGTTGGCGAGTCGACTCCAGGTCAAGACGAGTCGACTCCCAGTCGTGAAGGCAACTTTAATTCAAATTTGGAACAGTTGCCGAGTCGACTCCGGAAAAGCTTGAGTCGACTCCCGCTACAGCCGAGTCGACTCCTGATCGCGCGAGTCGACTCTAACCCACCAACGGACACATTGTCAGGCTGCGCAGAGTGTGCAGAACGGGCAGAAAAAGCTCTCTAACGGCTAGTTTCCGTGGGGGTTGGTTTAAATAGCTAGAGAAGACTGTAGCAAGGCAGAAAAGAACTATTCCACTCCAACTAATCAAGCATTCAAGCTCTGCAACGTGTTCTTCAACGAAAAAGAGGAAGATCTGCATTTACTGCATCCACCTACATCTTCCCAGCAATTAAAGCCTTCTCCTCCTGCATTCAAGTCGACTACTCACTCAAGAGGAGACTAGAAGTTTAAGAAGCCATTCGTCTTCTCCAACCTAAAAGCGTTTGAGGCTTCTTAACTTCATTTATTGTTCATATTGTCTTTTATCTGCTTTTGAGAAGCTGTATTTTTCTGTTTCTTTTTTTTATTTACACATTGTATTTGCTTGGTTCAATCGGGGGATTGAATCAAGGGGATTGAGGTTGGTTGGTGAGCCGAGTGTAAAACCAACGTGTGTAAGGGTTCGATTGTGATCCCGAGAAAACAATCGGGGTGGTTCTAGTCGGTGAGCCTGGGAAAACCGACCGAGTTCATTGTGAGCTCGTAAAACAACAAGTTTGGTTGTGAGCTTGGAAAACAACCGGCTGTAATCCAAGGGGGTTATAGTGAATTCCCAAGTGAGACTTGGGGAGTGGACGTAGGAGCAAGGGTTAGCTCCGAACCACTATAAAACTTGGTGTTTGTGATTGCGTGTCTCTATTCTTCTTCCTTTCATATCACTCACAGCACATAGTAATTAATTAAATAACTTACACTAGTTTTAATTACTTATCCACATCGTTTTAAATACCCAAATTATTTTAAAACACAATTCACCCCCCCTCTTGGATTGTCTATCTGGGCAACAAAGTCCCTCTTTCCAACTAACAGGGCTTCTCTAAAGTGATCAACCATATATGAGGCCACCTAATCTGTAGCCCCATTAGCCTCTCTATAAATATGCTTGGCCTGAAATGCCACGCTGCCACTAACCATGTCCCGAATGTCTTTAAGCAAGGGGCAGCACCCACCCATGCCGCCGGTGCCCCCTGAATCCAGCCAATCACCGTAGCCGAGTCCCCCTCAAGCATGGCTGCTCCAGCTCGCAACACGCACTGAGCATGCCTAAATTGGCTCACGCGGCCCTCCGCTCAGCTTTCAAGACTGAGGTATCGAAGATTTGGCACCCACTAACAACAACCATCCTAAAGTTCGAGCCTTTGATGACGAAATCTGCACCTCCCCTTCTGCCATCATCTAGCACGCATCCATCAAAGATGACCTTGAGAAAACTCGGGGGTGGGGGCTCTTAGGTGAAAAATAATATCTGAGGTGCTACATAAGCAAAAGTAGAGCCCCAAGTGCCCCGAGCTATCAAACGGTCATGCGACGGATCTACATGGATAATCTCTATCATCTGTACCTGGGCCCGCTCTACAACAAATCTAGGTGAAGGGCTGCTCTCACAAAAAATCTACGCAATCCTGGCTAGCCAGATCTAATAAGCAGTGTAAGTCGCTTTAATGACCACTTCCGAGTCTGGAGGGCAATGGCCCACCATATGAGCTCCTGTAAGAAAGAGCCCGAGTAGCACCACGCATCCGACGGGATCTTGACGAGCCTCCAGACCTTCCTAGCTCGCTTCCACTAAAACAGAGCGTACTCCACAATCTCATCCACCTTACACTCGGGGCACTGAGAATGGATGGCCAGTTCCTGTCCGTACAATACCAATTTCGTAAGCAGTCGGCCCCAAGCCACCTTTCAGAGGAATAGAGCCATCGTCGGGTGAAGGCTAAACCTCCAGATCCAAGCACAATCCAGTCCTAGGAGCTGCTCACTCTGAAGGATGCGATAGATATCTTCCACTGTGATTCTAGGTTTGCAGGACGTACTCCAAACTCTCACGTTTAGACTAACACTTCTCGGAACAGAAAATGATCGAACCATCCTTCGAGATGCTACCCAAACAGATGACCAATTCGACTGGTATCCCACCTAGCCCCCTTCAGGCGGAGAAGATCGCAAATCCAAAGTCCGTCCATGGCCTCAATATTGACCATAGTCGGCCAAAGCCTCACTGAGAGAGAGTCCACCCAAGGATTCTCCACCACATCCACACTACGTCCATCATCGATCAATCATCCGGTGTTAGCCAAGATAGCAGGTACATACCTGCAGATCTTTCCAAAAAAGCGGTGTGAGAGAAAGAGAGAGAGAATGGATTTCTCGAATCATTGCCTTCTGGGACAGGTGTTATCAAGCGTCCTTCTGTAGAGATGCATGCACCTCGCCGCCATTACTACCCACTCTTTCTCGAATCATTGTCTTGTGGGATAGGTGTTACTAAATGGAACAAAGCATACGTGCGTCCGTCTGCAGAGATGCATGCACCTCACCAGCATAACGACTTACTCCTTCTCGAAACAATGCCTCGTGCGACAGGTGTTACTAAATGGAGCAGAGCGTGTGTCCGCCTATAGACTACCAACGACATGTCAGTAAACTACAACACCCAGCCGCCTTTCCCTCCGCTATAAATTCGAGCTCCACCTCCGAGCTTACAACCCACACAAATAAGCAATCTCCAAGTCCTTCGATTTCCTTTCTGCCTTCTTCCTTTCCTTGCTACCGTAATCAATTCCCTCTCTTCCTCTTAGACCTCACTGCAGTACTAATGGTGTCCTCGCTAGCCAACCCCACACGAATTCAAGCGCCTCTCTAACATCGACGACCAAGAAGGCCTTCGCTTCCAAGTCCCGATCATCCAATTCTACCGCCACGATCCCTCCATGGATGGGCGAGACCCTGCGAGGGTCATCCACGAGGCCGTCGCCAAGGCCCTTGTCCACTACTACCCGTTCGCCGGTCGGCTCAGGGAGGGGGGCCGCCGGAAGCTCGTGGTGGAGTGCACCGGGGAGGGGGTGCTGTTCATCGAGGCGGATGCCGACGTCCGTCTCGAGCAGTTTGGCGATGCTTTGCTGTCGCCATGTCCGTTCCTAGAGGAGCTTCTCTACGACGTCGAGGGCTCCAGGGATATGCTCAACTGCCCCCTCTTGTTGTTTCAGGTAGTTAATCAAAAGATTACAAATGATACTTAATTTTTGGTTTTTTTTTAAAAAATAAAAAGGTGACAAGTGATTAGCTCTGCTATATATACTCTAACAGCAGCAGCAAAAGAGTTGTGGATTCCGTTAAATTGTTTTAAGAAAACCTTTGGAATCTAACACAACCTCGCGAAGAAGTATACATGAGTCATTCACTTTTCTTCTTTTCTATTTATTTTTTTTTTAAATTGAGCAAGTATCCTAGAATTACCAATAACAAACTAAATTAAACATCTAGAGGAGTTGCAGGGAAAAATCTTTTTCTGGATGTCATTAAATTGTTTTAAGAAAGTCTTTGGAATCTAACACAACCTTGCGAAGAAGTACACAACAAAACATTCTCTTTTCTTCTTTTCTATTTTTCTTAGGAAAAAAAATCTTGTGCAAGTATAATATAATTCTGGATCGTTGTCACATCAATTATAGTGCTGGATGGCTATCAAATAAAGCACGATGCATAGCATGCAAATCGTGCTACGTGTGGCACATAATATCCATCTGTTTGATAGCTGTGGAATAATATAGCGGTCATCCAGGGATATACTTCCGTTCGTTATGGTGCAATTGGTGTATGCTTGAGATCCAAACTCGTTATATCCTACACGTGCATCATATTAGCGGTGCGCTGCTGGAACAAATCGAGATGATGCATGGGATAGCAATTTGATACGAGATGCATGGGATAGCAATTTGATTGATGGTGCAGGTTATAATTTTGTATGGGTGCACATATATGAAAGTTATAAGGACAACTGTAGCAACAAAGACTAAGGTGGTTCACGAAAAAGCAAAACAGAGTGCCATGAAAAAATCTCCGAATTGCTATGCGATGAAAGAGGCGATCCAGTCTGCTGCTCTGTTCACCTCTCGAAACACATATGTTGAATGCAAGCTACCCATCTTCTGAACCAGCCATGGAAAACATTGAGTGTCACTCAGCACTGTACGATTCGATAAATTACGTACGAAAAGCAAATTATTCTTACCCCTACTACAAGGTACCCGAGTTATAAATATCTTAAATTAATTAATTATTTTATTTTATTGTTTTTTTTGCAGGTGACTCGGTTACGGTGCGGTGGGTTCATCCTCGGGATCCGGGTAAACCACGCCATGACGGACGGGCCCGGGCTGGTCCAGTTGAAGAACGCGGTGGCCGAGCTCGCCCGCGGCTTGCCTGCCCCCGCCGTTTCCCGTGGCGGTGTGCGCGGGCGGGAATCCGCTGGGGTACGCGCTGGAGCTCGTGAAGAAGGCGAAAGGTAAGGTGAACAAGGAGTACATGAAGTCGGTGGCGGACCTGATGGTACTGAGAACGCGTTCTTGACCAAGGCCGGGTTCGGAGACGGGCAAACAAGAACAGATGTTGATACTCTTGGTCCCATGCAAACCGATAAGTTTCTCAAAGTGCAGACATGATGTAGCGTGAGGTGGTGCTCTCCGTCTTCTCCTCAGTGGCAGGCTCCTTCACCAGTGCATCGATCTCGGCCACAAGCCTCTTCATGGCCGGAGCAGGCAAGCAAATAGGAACCACGATCCCATGATCTCCCTTGGCGTTCTTGAAGGGGTTGTAGAAGGTTCGCCACCGACTTCATGTACTCCTCGTTCACCTTACCTTTCGTCTTCTTCACGAGCTCCAGCGCGTACCCCAGCGGATTCCCGCACAGCTTCCCCGCCGCGCGCACCGCCACGGGAAACGCGAACGCGTTGCCGTAGTAGCCCTCCGGTATCTGGCCCCAGTGCTTGCCGCGGGCGCTCACGGCGCAGATTATGCGGACCTCCTGGTCGGGGTCGGGGGAGAGAGCCACGGTGCGGCACTTCCAGAGGAACGCCGTGAGGACCTCGAAGGTGGAGCTCTTGCGGAGATGAGGGGGAACGCGTTGCCGGAGGGAAGCGATCTCGCCGGGGCCGAAGAAGAACGACCTGTGAGCCATGTCGTCCAACCAAGGGAGGCGATCAGCTTCGGGTGGGGGAAGGCGGTGTACGGTGGTCCAGCCAATGGAGGGGTCGGAGCCATCCCAGGGGTGGCCAGCTTCTACATCCCCTTCAAGAACGCCAAGGGAGAGCATGGGATCGTGGTTCCTGTTTGCTTGCCTGCTTCGGCCATGAAGAGGTTTGTGGCCGAGATCGATGCACTGGTGAAGGAGACTGCCACGCACCTAGGAGAAGACGGAGAGCACCACCTCACGCTACGTCATGCCTGCACTTTGAGAAACGTATCGGTTTGCATGGGACCAAGAGTATCGACATCTGTTTTTGTTTGCTCGTCTTAGATAGAGTTGGAGTTGCATGTTGTTTACTCCAAGCATACACAAGGCTCGTATGACTTCTAACTAGCAAATAGGTGTTATGGTGATATAAAATCTAGTACAGTTGAGGACTTTCCCAACCACTGCTGCTGCTACAACAACAATAAGATGGAGGAAGCTTGATGGCATGATTTGTGACCAGCAACATATCGAAGTTATGGCTTGTGCTTCAGCTTTGGATACTTGGCTTTGAACTTGTACCTGATTTCTTATAGAAAAAACCTAGCTACCATGGTAAAGGAGGTTCACTGAGAGGAGCATTCATGCCTCGCAGACACGTAGAACAAAAGGCAAAGATAGAGACGAAGAAAACAAAACAGAAACATGCGGAGAACGCTTGAGGCAATGATGGTAGTAGCACCTTCAAATCACCTAAAAGAGCTTCTGAGCCTCCAAGAATCGTTTTTTCACCCTCCAAAAGCAATGCCAAATGGGGCCTAAGTGGTCTAACAATTGTCTACATCTTGCAATATGTTGTGCTCATCAAAACGTAAGAAGCTTCTCTTGGAGCGACGAACATCATGAAGTTGGCATAGTGTCTCCTAGGCTTATACATGTAAAAAATAAGGCTGCTGCCAAAACGTAACCAGCCAGATAGCAAAGGCCATGATGGCAAGGAACTCTGAAATGGAATGCTAGCTGCTATTTTTTTTCTTTTTTAAAAAAACTAAGATTGTGTACTATGGATCTATCATCAAAATTTGTTACTCTATTCAGTTTTTTTGGTGCTCAACTTTAATTGGATGCAGCTAATGTGTGTCACACTTATCATTTAAGCAAGCTTAATCTGTATGTATCTATCTTTTTTTCTTCCTGCAACTGGTTAAATCTAATTTGTGGCTTTTCACTGTACTAATAATATTATTCTAATGCACAGATTTTTCCAATTCATTAATCTTCTAAACATATCGACATAATAGCACATGTGAAACCTTTTTTTGAATATTGCAGGCCAATATGCAGATCTAGTAACAAGAGTGACAAATTTCCATGATGAGGATAAGGGCTACATGGTTTTCGGTGGTGATGTTTTTGATGTTCCCATTAGGAAGGATATTGTTCACCGAGTTGTACGGTGGCAGCTTGCAAAACGACAGCAGGTGATCTACAATATGCACTCTTCTGTATAAAGAACAAAAAGCCATAATTTGTTTTTCTTGTTGACCTTCTACAAAAATAATTATCTTCTGAAGTCATGATTGTCATGGATATAGTCTATCATCCAAAGTACCTTCTTCTTTTTTTCAATCATATTAACATTAAATTATGTGATCCAAATTAAATTCCTAGCCCACCTTCTGAAACAAACTTTCAAAATTTTTATTTCTTTTCGTCTTCTTTTGTATAAAGGACTATGCTTGCTCTTTAGTTGAATTTTATGTCCTTGAACACTATTATAGGCAAGTTATGAGGGTTTGTACATTGACAATTAGAAGGTAGAATTATGTTTATCGACCTATTTATTAGAAGTTGGAAATTGATGATATCATTGTCATCGATCTTAATTTAGGGCATGTGCTATTGCAAGTATCTCGAAAAAGCATCAGAAATATGGCTGTGTAGTGATAATGCATAATCTTTAAACATATCTTGACTTTTCAAGTATGTATTGGCTTTCTCTCAATTATTTTTTGGTTTTGTGGAGCTTTTTCTATTTATTTACATTTTTTTGTTGGAGGATGGTATAGAATAAAAACCTAAGCACTTTCCTCAGCTGGCTTGAACTTAGATATTAATTGTTTCTTTTCAAGATTTCATCCTCTGACACAATTTTTCCTAACATTTTAATTCAAAAGATAAATAGATCTTTTAAACTATGACCTTGTTTAACCTCCCTTATAATTTAGATATTATTTTGTTGATAAATGATAATATGGAAAACTGGTGGCTCTTCTTGCGGTATAAATATCACTGCTAGACCATGATTGATGGAGTTGAAACCCATCTTAACACATGGTCTCATAATATAAAAAGGATCCTCTTGCTATATGTAGAGTGCCATTTGCTTAACTTGAGGATTATGAGCTGGCCGTAATACTAATGAATCTAATATTAGATGCCTGACCCATATCATATGTGGTTGTATTTTCCAATCTTCTCTTGGATTTTTGGGTTCATTCAAGAGATTTTATATATAATGGTCATTAAACATGTATTTCCCATGCAATATATATTAGACATCTTTTGACATATTTTAACCAATGTGAAACCCTATTTGTTCAATCTTTTGCTTGTCATATGTCGAGACATCACATCTGCATTATAAAAGGATTTATTTGAATGAAAACAAGAAAATATAATATTTTTCCTATTGCTTTATACCTGTAAGTGGTGAGGCATAGTATTGTATGGCAAATGCCAAATTGAGAAATGTACTATGGTTTGTGATATGCAATTATAGGGACCACACAGTTATAGATGTGATCGGTTGATTACTGGTATGTGAAGTAAGGAAACTTTTGCTTACTATGGGTATTAACTCTTGAACTGGTGATCCAGTAAACTCTAACGTCCAAATAGATTGTGCAGTGAATTGTTATCTGGCTAGGCTTTTTTTTTATCTGCATTTATACTTCTTTACTTCAAGATTTTTCCATTGGAATTTCATATACACGATCACATATTATCTTATTACATTTTAAATAACTTATATATCATCCTAGAGTAATCTATGAAGTGAAATGTGACTTTGCAAGTGAAGCACATCACGGACTTAAATCAATTTACTCTTCACTCATCTATGCATGTATGCATGCACATATATGATTATGTATGTCTGCAATTTAATGCTTGTGGGTGGCTGGATCGGTGTATGATGAGATCCTAATGCATGTGACATGCATCTTCTCAAGTAAATCATGCCAATTGATATGCTAGATTTTCTTCTTTTTTTCTCAATCTTGAACATCTCATCAAACGTGTTCTACAGGGGACACACTCAACAAAAACAATAAGTGAAGTAAGTGGCTCAGGGAGAAAACCATACAAGCAAAAAAGGCGCCGGGCGAGCAAGGCATGGGACTTGACGTGGGCCTCAGGTTACTTGACTTTAGCTTTTTGTTCATGGTTTTACTATAGCGAATGGCGTTTGTTCGAACAGCCTGTTTGCTATTTCTATTTTCTATTTGCAATAGTGCTGTTTGGTTTGATGAAGTGTATCCCAACAGTTCAGGCATGGTGACACCATGCATGGGCCTAAGCCACGAAGTCATGCAATCAAGCTCTACATAAACATAGGCTGTCCTATGATTGTTCGATTAAAATCCAATCTGATGGCTGTAATAAAAGATACCAAAAAACATAACAGCTACATGTTGTTATCTACTTGTTAGTACATAAACATATAACGAGATATCCTTTCAGTCAAAAATCTAGAAATAGAGAGATAGAGAGAGACATTGACCCAAGCTGGATGTGGAACACGTTTGCTCTGAGTGCTTGGGGCCATGTATTAACTAGCTGGATGTGGAACACGTTTGCTCTGAGTGCTTGGGGCCATGTATTAATTAGCTGGATGTGGAACACGTTTGCTCTGACTGCTTGGGGCCATGTATTAGCTGGATGTGGAATATTAGCATACCACATACGGTCAGTTCCCCTTGCTTTCCATGCAGACTACACCTACCAAAAAGAAAGAGTTGGAGCCTCTTCCCAAGTGGACATATGCCTAGATACCTGTTCTAGGGGTGCGCTTGCGTCAAAAGTCGTGCTCCCGTTGCCGACTTTTTCAGAACGGGTGGTGGGTGCCACTGATGTCGGCTAGCAGGCCGGAGAAGATGAAGGGTCCGGTCATGGGGGCGGCGGCCGACCCCAGGCCAACCTCTCCGGAGTCTAGAGAGGGGGTCCGTCGTGGGCGGCCATAGCTAAGAACAGTTCAAAAACGTTGCTGAAGGGCACAATGCAGGGCTTTGAGGACGAGTTTTGGCTGGTCTTCTCTTATGAGAATCTGCCGGGCCATTGCTCGATTTGCGGCCATATCGGCCACGGAGCTACCAACTGTGGTTTTCCTCCCTCCGATTCGGCGGCAAGGGAGCTAGAGGCGAGTCAGAGGACGGAGGCGGTGGATGTCCCTTTGACGAGGAGCGGACAGGCTGAGAAGGGCGCCTCCACGGTCAATTCAAAGCCGATGTTTGGCCCTTGGCTGGCCACGAACCGGATCAAGCGTCCTCCGGCTTCCACGGTTCCCAAGAATGGTGGGGGGCAGTAGAAGAAGATGACGTCGCCGGAGGCGGTGTGGCCCCGGCATCATCCTCGGCGGCTCCCGGCACAGGGCCATGCGGGTGGGGAGGCATTTTTGCCGACCTCTCTGTCGGACTCGAAGGGTTGGGAGAAGCCGACTAAGATCGCCCGACGGAGGTCGCCGAAGAAGGCAGACCCAGTCGGTGGCTCGGGCAGGATTGTGGATGCAGCGGGTCAACTCAGGGCCAACTCAGTGCCAATCACCTAGGCCGGGCTAAACGTAGCGGTGGGGCAAGCGGGCCGACCCGGCGACACACCCAATTATGTGGGTCGGCCCGGAGATCCACCCAGCGACGTGGGTTGGGGCCCAGGACTTCCCAAGAGGGCCCGTAGCCCGCCTAGGGCTAGGCGGGCTGTAGGGTCGAAGGAAGCGGGGACGGGCCCATTGCGCCCCGAGGCTCGTGCTCCAGCGAGCGGACCTCAGGTGCGGGCGGCCGACCGCCTCACATAAAGAGGAGTAGTCAAAGCTCTCCTCCTTTTCTCTCGGCGGTGCGCCTCCTTGCCATTCATGAAGCTGCTGATTTGGAGCTGCACGGGGGCGGCCCTTCAACTCCTCTTTCAGAAAGTTGGTTCAGGTTAATAATCCAGACATATGTTTTTTGTGTGAGATGCGCTTGTTGGGGCGAAGTCTTCAAAGGGTTCAACGTCGCCTTGGCACCACCTAGGAGTCCTTCTCGGTGGAGTCACGTGGTTTGTCAGGGGGGATATTGATGTTGTGGAGGCGTGGGATGGCACGGTGGATGTGCTTCAGGGCTGTCCTCAACAAGTGGTGATGGTGGTTTCGGAACCCAATGCCCCTCCATGGGTCTTTTACGGAGCGTATGCCTGTACAGACTATAGGTCAAGGAGAGCACTGTGGGAGGAAGCCTCTACTATTGTTTCTTAGGGGGCTCCTATGCTGTTGGCTGGGGATTTCAAGTGCGCCACCTTGCCAGAATTGCTTCTGCCATTGTCCGCTTTTGATATTCACTGCTGATCAGTCTCACTATCGCCCTCCATTCCAATTCGAGCATCTGTGGCTAGAGTAACCCAGCTCTTGGGACATCGTGAGGCAGGCATGGGCTATGCCGGTGCGGGGTGATTCCATGCAGCGGGTCTCACGGAGGCTGGAGCTCACCAAGCGCCGACTTCGTCAGTGGAATCGAGAGGTTGTGGGTAATATATTTAGGAGGTTGGAAGAGATGGAGGCCTCCATCACAAAGCTACAGGGGAGAGAGGACAGACTGGGGGGCCTATCCGAGGGTGATATGTGCTCACTTCGGCATAGGCTGGCGGAGCATCACTCTCTTTTGAGACAGCAGGAGGCTTTTTGGAGGCAGAAATTCTGGATACAGTGGCTGCAGCAGGGAGACAGGAACACTCGATTTTTCCACAGGTCGACTATCATCAGGAGGTAGAGGAGTATGATCTAGTCCCTTCGGGATGGAGCGGGGTCACGTGTGGAGGAGGAGATCTCGATTAGGCACATCTTGGTTGATTTTTTCCGGTCGAGATGGATTGAGGATGGGGGGATGTGTTTTGTCGTCTGGACATGGTTGTGGGGACATCAGAGAACACTGCCTTGATTGTAGAGTGATAGAGGTAGGGAATAGGAGGGCGGTCTGGGGTTTGGGGGAGGGCAGAGCATCGTGTTGGCGGAGGCCTGAGGGGTCGAGTCAACGTTGGCAGAGGCCTGAAGGCCGAGTCAGTCCTACTGCCTACCAACGTGGATGCGCTGGAGGAGTAGGGTGGTTTATACCACTAGGGGGTCCCCGAATCCACTGGCGAGGCCTTGTCGGAGTTCGGAGTCGGGCGAGGCTTGGTCAGAGTCGACTCGTGGCGCTATGGGCCCCTGCGCTAGTTTAAGAAAATAAAGTTGCGCCTTCACTAATACCTGCGGATTTTGGTGTAATAGTAGCGCTTGATCCTGACAATTGGTATCAGAGCCATAGGTCTCGAGTTCGAAATCCATGCATCACGTTGGGGGGGTTTGTTGGCGGAAGCCTGAGGGGCCAAATCAACGTTGGCGAAGGCCTGAAGGGCCGAATCAGTCCTGCCGCCTGTCAACATGGATGCGCTGGAGGAGTAGGGTGGGTTATACCACTAGGGGGTCCCTGAACCCACTGGCGAGGCCCTGTCGGAGTTCGGAGTCGGGCGAGGCTTGGTCGGAGTCGACTCGTGGTGCTATGGGCCCCTATGCTAGTTTAAGAAAATAAAGTTGCACCTTCACTAACACCTGTGGATTTTGGTGTAATTGTAGCGCTTGATCCTGACACACCGGGGCCTGATGGCTTTCCTCCGTTCTTCTTTAGGAGATACTACGATATTGTGGGGAGAGCAGTGGTGGAGGCAATTCAACTCTTCTTTCAGTCAGCGACCATGGCGGATGACTGGAAGGCGACCTTCATCACCTTGATCCCGAACCGGTGCGATGCGGCGGAGCCCAGCTACTACAAACCCATCAATCTTTGCACTACCTTATACAGGTAGTGGCAAAGATATTGGTGGGCAGGATGCAGCCACTCCTTCCTCGGCTCATTTGTCCGGAGCAGGGTGCTTTTGTTGGTGGCCGGAGTATCATCGACAACGTCATGATAGCCCAGGAGATAATGTGGGACTTGTAGCGTGCGTCGAGGCGGCAGTGTTACATGGCTGTGAAGCTCGATATAGAGAGAGCCTACGACGGAGTTTGATGGTGCTTCTTGCGGAGGGCTATGGTGAGCCTCGGCTTCCATGAGATTTAGATTTTCTGGATCATGGGGTGCGTGGAGGGGCCGTTGTTCTCCATCTTGGTCAACAGCACACTGACCCCATTCTTTCGGTCGACAGTTGGCCTGCGACAGGGTTGCCCACTTTTCCTATATCTATTTGTCATCTGTGCCGATGTTTTATCTCGCACTCTGCGACATGCTTGTGATGTGCGGGCGTTGGAGGTCTATCTCTCGGCCCCTGGCGCTTAGCCGATCTCTCACCTCCTTTTCGCAGATGACTGTCTTCTACTGGCCAGAGCCCAGCCTAGGGATGCAGTGATTCTTTAGAGGGTTTTGGAGGACTATTGCTCAGCTTCGGGCTAGAGGGTGAACTCTCAGAAATCCACCATCGTCTTCAGCTCGAAGACTGAGTTGCGGATGCGATAGGAGATCAGAGGGCTGCTTGGTATGAGGGAGAAGGATGGGTTGTGGTGTTACCTGAGAGTCCCTATCATTGGGAGGAGGCTGCGCGTCTCGGACTATCAGACTATGGTGCACCGGGTGCAGCAGAGGTTGGAGGGTTGGAGGGCGGCCTCACTTTCCATGATGGGTAGGGTGACTCTGGTCAGGTCTGTACTGTGTTCGATGCCAGTCTACCTGATGTCCAACACCGTGGTCCCAAAGACGGTGTTGAGGAGTGTTGAGAGGCTTGCTCGGAGTTTCATCTGGAGGGCATAAGGCAGCGGCCGTGGAGTCCATTTGGTGGATTGGGAGTCAGTGTGCCAACTGACTAGGGCAAGGGGACTGGGCATCCAGTCTTTGTTGACTAGAAGGGAGGCGTTGATTGCTCAGCATATAGCTAGAGTCATCTTGGAGCAGCGGTGCCTTTCGAGTTGGACCATAGTCGCCAGGTATGGTCCTGTTGGGAGTAGCGTGTTTCTAGTTAGGGGGCGGAGGGCCACACCGATATGGCGTGAGATTTGCAGATATGTGCCCATGGTCATGTCGCAATGTAGGTGGCTGATAGGTGATGGCTAGCAAGTAGACGTGTTGGAGGATACATGGATGGATGAGTTTCCATTGAGGCACTGGCCGACTCTAGTTAGTGTTGAGGTGGGGGGAACTCTGTGTGTGTGACCTGCTCCGTCCCAGTGGAGAGCACCCCTGCCCGGATGTTAGAGCTTGGAGTACGTCTTGCAGATCTACAGTCAGGGTGGCCGATGTCCGTGACGTTGTCCAGGGTGGGGAGCAGCGAGTGGTGGACCTCGGTTGGATTTGGCGGCTCGGGTTGCACCCCAGGGTGGCTTTATTCCTTTGGAAGGTCACTTGGAGTAGACTACCGACGAGGCTCCTACTGTTTGAGAGGGGCATGGACATCCACCCCCAGTGCCCTGAGTGTCTGACAGATGAGTCTCTTGATCATGCTATTTTTCAGTGCCACCGGGCTAGGAGGATCTGAAGACGAGCAGGGTTTCCCATGGAGTTTTGGTGCCATGTAGCATCCTTTCTGGAGAGCCTGAGACGTTCGGCGGGTGCCCCGCAGTCTAGTCTGAAGGCGGTGCGGGCGACCTACACTGTCTACTAAATTTGGCCAGCGAGGAACACACGGATGTTCGGGGAGTCTAGCCCCCCTCCGGGAGTGGTGGTGGAGAGGGCGAGGCTGCTAGCTGTGGAGGTCTCTCAGGTGGACCATTCGGACAGACCCTTGATAGCTCGGGATATCTAGGGCTCTATTTTTGCTCGTAGAGCGCCCCGTACGGTGTTTTTCACCTAGGAGCCTCACCCCCGAGTTTTCTCAAGGTTAACTTCGATGGTTGTGTCCTGCAAAGCGGTGAGGGGAGGTGTGGGCTTTGTGGTTAGAGGCCCGGATTTCAGGATGATTGCTGTTGGGGGCTGCCAGTTGTTTGATACTTCGGTGCCTGCAGTGGAGCTGAGAACGGCTTGGTCTGGTCTGTGCTATGTGCGGCATGTCCTGCATACGAGGTTGGTCTTTTTGGAGGGCGACTCTGCGACTACCACTCATTACTGAGAGATATCCGAGCCATGGTTCAGGATGGGATGGCCATTCAGGCGACACATGTCTACCGGGAGGCCAACGGGATGGCCGATTGGGTGGCTTCGTTTGTTGCTGACCATTCAGGAGGATACCTATGCGTGGGTGAGGCGGAGTTGCCGAGTGCACTCCAGGATGTTTTGTTTTTTGATTCTTTTCGTTGTATTCGTGTATGTTTGGTATGATACTTTCGTTTTTAGCCAAAAAAAAAAAAAAAGAAGAAAAGAAGATAGAAGGTGTTTGGCAAGAACATTCTCAACTGCTCCCTTGCTATTCCTAAGTCATGACACCATTGGCATCTGGCCTGAAGTTGGCAAGAAACATCCTTGTCTCTACTCATGTTTTTAAGCCATATAACCTAAAATATAGTTTACATCCCATGCAGAAAAAAAAAACAACAAAACTACAATAATACCCGTTGTTGGGTGCATTTCTCTATCCCTACTCGTTAGAGTAAGAAGACTCCTCAATGTTTGGTTGGGGTCTCATTTTAGTCGATGGTCCCATCATGGATTAGGCCAATTGCGATCAAAACAATGTTCATGGGGGAGGTAGGTAGCAGAGTTGATTTGCTGGTCAAGCGAAGGATGAATTATTTGAGAGTCTGATTTCCTGTCGAAATTTTCAGTATCGTTGCATGAAATTGGAGGTAAAGTTCTAAGGATGTTGTGTAATTGAACTCAATTAGCTGGTTGATTAGAGAGAGAGAGAGAGAGAGAGAGAGAGAGAGAGAGAGAGAGAGAGAGAGATTGGGCTATATGCGAGTAGATCTCCATTCAGATTCGGTCAGCTTTAGATTGGATAATGGAGGTTCTACATCGATGATCCAAGCTGTCTGATATAATTTACTTCCTCTAAATTGTTTACATACCAAAAATCCTGCGATTAGAGGTGCTTAGTCTGTGCATCAAGGTCCAAAAATGGCCAGTCTAAATAATACTAAGTGTGTGTGTATATATATATATTATCACTTGATGCATAGGCTAGAGATATGTAAATCACATAATTTTTGGTATCTAAGCAGTTTAAATATAGTAGATCACATTTCATGATTTAGATCATAGAGAGGCTGCTATTGTCTAATGTAGAGCTAATCTAATCTGAATAGAGGTCCATTTGGGAGTAGTTAAGTCCAAGTCTTTGTTTATATAAAAGAAAAATATATTTTTTTTAATTTTTGAGTTGGGGGAAACGAGTCTACCCGCCAACCAAAGAATGCGAAGGGCAGACACCTTGACTTGTCAACCAGGAAGTTCACATTGGCCTTCTTGGCTATTCCAATGACGCGTCAGTTAACTACTGCTCCCAACCACCCTTGCCTCCGCCATAAATTCGAGCTCCTCCACCTCCAAGCTTACAACCCTCACAAATAAGTAATCTCCAAGTCCTTGGAGGATTTCCTCTCTGCATCTTCCTTCCCTTGCTACCGTAATTCCCTCCCTCCCTCTTGGACCTCACTGCAGTACTAATGGCGTCCTCGCTAACCTTCAGGGTTCACCGGCACGAGCCCGTGCTTGTTGCTCCAGCGGAGCCCACCCCGCACGAGTTCAAGCGCCTCTCGGACGTCGACGACCAAGAAGGCCTCCGCTTCCAAATCCCGGCGATCCAATTCTACCGCCACGATCCCTCCATGGCGGGGCGTGACCCTGCGAGGGTCATCCGCGAGGCCCTCGCCAAGGCCCTCGTCCACTACTACCCATTCGCCGGCCGGCTCAGGGAGGGGGCCCGCCGGAAGCTCGTGGTGGAGTGCACCGGGGAGGGGGTGTTGTTCATCGAGGCGGATGCCGACGTCCGTCTCGAGCAGTTTGGCGATGCTCTGCAGCCGCCGTTCCCGTACCTCGAGGAGCTCCTCTACGACGTCGAGGGCTCCAGGGATGTGCTCAACTGCCCTCTCTTGTTGTTTCAGGTAATTAACCAAAAGATTACAAATGATACTTCATTTTTTATTAAGAAAAAAATAAAAAGGTAACAAGCGATTAGCTCTACTATATATATACTCTAACAGCAACAGCAAAAGAGCCGTAGATTTACCAAAAAAAAAAAAGAAGAGCCGCAGATTTACCAAATAACAAACTAAATTAAACATCCAGGGGAGTTGCAGGAAAATTTTTTTTTCTTGATTTCGTTAAATTGTTTTAACAAAGCCTTTAGAATCTAACACAACCTTGCGAAGAAGTAGACAACAAAACATTCTTTTTTTGTCAAGTCATATCACAATAATTTTTTAAAGTACTGTCAAGTCATATCACAATAATTTTTCTTTTCTTTTCTTTTCAGGTGACCCGGTTGCGGTGCGGTGGGTTCATCTTCGCCATCCGTCTCAACCACGCCATGTCGGACGCGCCCGGTCTGGTCCAGTTCATGAACGCGGTGGCCGAGCTCGCCCGCGGCTTGCCTGCCCCCACCGTTTCCCCCGTCTGGAAACGCGAGATCCTGGAAGCCCGTCACCCGCCACGCCCCGCCTTCGCCCACCGCGAGTACGAGGAGGTCCCCGACACCAAGGGCACCATCATCCCGTTGGACGACATGGCTCACAGGTCGTTCTTCTTCGGCCCCGGCGAGATCGCTTGTCTCCGGAAACGCTGCCCCCCTCATCTCCGCAAGAGGTCCACCTTCGAGGTCCTCACGGCGTGCCTCTGGAAGTGCCGCACCGTGGCTCTCTCCCCCGACCCCGACGAGGAGGTCCGCGTAATCTGCATCGCGAGCGCCCGCGGCAAGCAGTCGACCAAGATACCGGAGGGCTACTACGGCAACGCGTTCGCGTTCCCCGTGGCGGTGTGCGCGGCGGGGAAGCTGTGCGGGAATCCGCTGGGGTACGCGCTGGAGCTCGTGAAGAAGGCGAAAGGTGAGGTGAACGAGGAGTACATGAAGTCGGTGGCGGACCTGATGGTACTGAGAGGGCGTCCGCACTTCACGGTGGTGCGGTCGTTCGTGGTGTCCGACTTGACCAAGGCCGGGTTCAGAGACGTGGACTTCGGGTGGGGGAAGGCGGTGTACGGTGGTCCAGCCAAGGGAGGGGTCGGGGCCATCCCAGGGGTGGCCAGCTTCTACATCCCCTTCGAGAACGCCAAGGGGGAGCATGGGATCGTGGTTCCAGTTTGCCTGCCTGCTCCGGCCATGGAGAGGTTTGTGGCCGAGATCGATGCACTGATGAAGGAGCCTGCCGCCGAGGAGAAGATGGAGAGCACCACCTCACACCCCCTCATGTCTGCACTTTAAGAAACGTCTCCGTTTGCATGCGACCAAGAGTATCAGCTTCTGTTCTTGTTTGCTCGTGTAAGATTGAGTTGGTGTTGTTTACTCCAAGGATCGGATACACATATCCTCTTTGTTTATAATTAAGTTTGAGCAGTCGTGGGCTTCTCCATAGCGCGTACCAATTATGTGCTGCGGTTAGACAAGGCTCGTATGACTTCTAACTAGCAAATAGGTGTTATAGTGATATAAAATCTAGTACAGTTGAGGACTTTCCCAACTGCTGCTACTACAACAACAATAAAATGGAGGAAGCTTGATGGTATGCTTTGTGACCAGCAACATATCGAAGTTATGGGTTGTGCTTCGGCTTTGGATACTTGGCTTTCAACTTGTACCTGATTTCTTATAGAAAAAACCTAGCTACCATGGTAAAGGAGGTTCACAGAGAGGAGCATTCATGGATCGCAGACAGGCAGAACAAAAGGCAAAGATAGAGAAGAAGAAAACAAAACGGAAACATGCGGAGAAGGCTTGAGGCTATGATGGTAGTAGTAACTCAAAACAATAGGAGTGTAGAAAGCCAGCTTGAGATCCTTGTGAAATGCTCGGCAAAACTCCTTTTCTGTCAGCAGTTGTTCGGTAGCTAGATCTTATCTTGGTCCTCTTTAACTGATCATAACTGTCTTTAAAATAATCGTAACATCCAACTACATAAATTTGGCCATGCAGGGTAAAGTTTCGATCCTCTTAGTACGAAGAAAAATTCAGGGGCTCTTAGGATATTCAGGGGCTCTTAGGATGCATGGAAAGGAATCTGGTTAGAACTATCATTGTCTAGTTGCCACACATTCTTACTACTCATCTAAATACGATATATATATTATTTTAAGAGATACCATTTTAGTTTGAGAAATAATTTTAGGAGGCACAGTAGCAAAGATAATTACCGGCCGGGTCTAAACTCTATTCATTTTTATTCGGGCTTAGGGCTAGATCTATTTAATTTTTTTCATTCCTCGGAATATCTCCGTATGTCTTCTTTTTCTTTATTTAAATTTGGGAGAGGGGTCACTCAATGATAATTTGGTTGTTCAGGGATGACTTCTAATTCTGTGAAAGAGATTGATGAATGATTGGTGGAAAAAAGTATTATGGTGCCCATCTATATAGATTTGAGTAATATTTGAAATTGAATGCAATAATCTTGAAGTTGATAAAGTGGGAAGACTGAAGTTCCTCTAGAAAAATTGTACCCTTGGCCTATATCATGCTTCATTAGCAAGCCTTATGTTGCCATTTATATGCATTCAATTTTTAAAAGGATGGCAAAAGCCCCTTCAAAGTTCAGAGAATATAATATAATCATTAGACCTCAGGCTTGGCATTGCGGATGGTAGAGTAGTTGAACGCAAGACCTTCGTAGGCTTTATAATTTATATAATTGAATAACCTATGAGATTGACTAGGTGGGTTGCTCCTTTATGTTCTTAGTCCCGGTAGCCCAGTTGCAAGGATTGCTTTAAATTTGGCCTTAAAATTAAATTTATGTTATATACAGGTTTTTTCCCTTAAAATTACAAAAAGATGTTACTCTTTGGCAACCATCCATGGATTGTCATCTCAATATGACCGAGTTATTTTTGAAGAGGTTAATATATCGCCGAAAGACACCGAGAATTTAACTAATTATTTCAATGTGGATGTCCAGTCATATGTGATATTTCAAAAATGAGGTGGCTTATTGTATAAAAAAAAAGGAAATATGCTGTCAATTGATGACGAGGGGTTGTGGCTTGAAGAACTCCTAATTATTTAGCTTGTTTACTCTATGCTGATATTGTAACCCAAATGTTTTAGTATGAATTCAATCAACTTTTACTTATGATCTACTAGGCTAGTGAAATGTCGAGATATACAATTTTGAACTTTTTTATAATATAAATTAAAATATTAATAATTCTTGATTTTTTTTCTTGAAACTAAGATGGGAGAAAGGCCGGCTTAAATCAGGTAAGAGCTAAATTGGTGGCATAATATTCAATGTACTAAACTAGTTGACACTATATGGGTATGTTTGATCGGTGGAAGTTGGATTGTATAATAAGAATGGCAATGGATGATTTCTATTCCAACTTTATTTTAATTATAAAAAATAAAAATATTTTAATTGTTTAAAATTTAATTTTTTTATTTATTTTTTGGTATAATGGTGGCTCATGCCCGTCGGATATAAATGCAGCCAATAAAATTAGAGAACAAATGGCCACAGGGAGATTTTGGCGTGGAGGCGTGGTCTACCTGGATAAAACCTACTGAGTGATGTGATCCAGTTTGCAATTTTTATTTTTTTAATATTTAAATTTTATTTTAATTTCAGTCATAAAAGGAGGTAACAAGAAAACAAAAAAAGGGTGGGCGAAGAGAGACAGAGAGAGCTGGGGGGAGGGGAAGACGAAACAGACGAAAAAACGGGAGGCGAGGCGAAGGGCGCCACGGGATTGGAGAAGCCGGGAAAAGGAGAGCAGAGAGGTGGCGCAAAATCTCGTAGGTAGGGTCGAGAGAGAGAGAGAGAGAGAGAGGGATGTTGGGGGAATGTGGTTTTCCCCCCAGTACATGGGAACCTCGTCACCAGAAGACCGCATAACGGCCGACCTTAGACGGCCGAGGTCGGCGTCCGACCTCGGAACGTCCGACCCGGAGAGCTCCCGACCTCGGAAGTCCGTCCTCGTCGCCCACCTACCACGGCTGTGCCCTTCCGAAGTCTGGCCGGGGGCCATACCCTGCCACCGCCCCAGCATTTATTACGCATGATCTCTGCAAACCTGCAGTTCACTCAACAATTAATGCACATCTCCGACTCACTCAACAATTAATGCACATCTCCGACGCACTCAACAATTAATGCGTGTGGCTCCTATCATCTATGGATCCTCAGCTCTCCATGGCAAATCGGCTCAGCAGGGTCCCGTCGGCCGTGACAACTCTTTGACCCCGGCCTCACCTCCGACATCAATGCAATGATTCACCCGATCGCGCGCCAGTTCAAGTCGTACGACGGCCTCACCTTCGACATCAATGCAATGATTCACCTGATCGCGTGCCAGACCAATCAACGTGCTGAGTCGTACGACGGCCTCGCCCTATCACATCACAGGTAATCCGACCTCCTATAAAAAGGGGACTTTTGCTTCCCGATGGGGGTTGGACTCAGAAAAACTCAGGAAAAACTTACCTCCTTTCTTCTTTAAACGAAGTTTCCCCCCTCTGACTTAAGCATCGGAGGGCCGGCGCCGGAAGACCCGGCCACTGGCTTTTCTGCAGGCACCCCGACGGAGGATGCCGCTCGCCGACGGATCGCCATCCACCTGTGCCCACCAGCAGCTCCCCCTCCTCAGCCGACGACCGCCCCCGGGTCCAATTTCCAGCAACAGTTGGCGCTAGAGGAAGGGCCCGAGTCGCGATCATGAAGTTGAGAAGTAAGGGAGCCTCCAACATTTTCCGGTGTCCCCCGCAGGGTTCTGGACACTCCATCCAGAATTCGCCTACTCCGGCTGACCCGGTTCCTCAGGTCCAGCCGGAGCAATTTAATGCCATGGTGCAGCAAGTCCAGGCCTTGGCCGCTGCCGTCCAAGGTCTGCGACGTAAGGAGGCCTTACCTACGCTCTCCCCACAGGCCCAGATCCTGCCGGAATTTCCTCCCAACGGCCCGATTCTTCAAGGCCAGAACCTTCATGGCTCTTCCAGGGCCAACAACGAAGGGCGAGCTTCCCCCCAGAGAGAGCTGCCGGGGGGAAGTCTCAACAGAAGACCCCAACTCTCTGAAGCCGAGTCGGCTCCGGTCCACCGTGAGCTGGAGCAAACCACGGTGACGATTCCTCGGGTTGGGTAGCTCGACAGAAAAGTCGAGCACTTGGAGCGCCAGATCGAAGCGCTCCACAGCAAGAAGGCAAAACAGGTGGGGGATTTTGAATTTACCACCAAGTCCCCCTTCTCCCGCCAAATCGAGGACGAGCCGGTCCCCCGAGGTTCAAGATGCCTCAAGTGGAGCCCTACAGCGGAGTTACCGACCCCCTCGACCATTTGGAGAGCTACCGAGCTCTCATGGCACTGCAAGGATCCTCGAAGGCCGTGCTCTGTAAGGCCTTCCCGGCGACCCTCCGAGGGACAGCTCGGCTTTGGTTTTCCGGGCTGAAGCCGAGCACGGTATCTTCTTTCGAGCAGCTCGGCAGGCAGTTCGCTACCAACTTTGCTGCCAGCCGATGCCAGCGGCGGACGTCGGACTCCCTCCTAGATATCAAACAGAAGGAGGGGGAATCCCTCAAGGAGTATCTGGACCGCTTTACCGCCGCCACGTGGGAAGTCCGCGAGCTGGACCAGTCAATAGCCATGTCGGCCCTAAAAACTGGGGCTCGTTCCTACCGATTCCTCTTCTCTATCGAGAAAAGCTTTCCCGCCGACTTCACCGAGATGCTGGCCCGAGCTCGGAAGTATGCTAAGGCCGAGGAGGCTATCGCCTCCAAGCGGGGTGCAACCGAATCAGCTTCAAAGAAACAGAAGAAACGCCGCGAGGAGCGCGGCCGCCAAAGAAGCCGATCCCCCCGCCGAGAGAAGAACCTTCCCCGGCTGAGAAGCCCGCCTCGACAGCGGGGATAGCCTCAACAGAGGACCCCGCCTCAGCCAAGGTCCCCACCGCGGTCTCGGACATACCCGGGGAGGTACGAGAACTACACCCCTATCAATGCACCCCGGGCCGAAATTCTGATGGAAATCGAAGGTCGAGACTTCTTCCGACCTCCGCCTCTTATGCGGGATACAGGAGTTCCCCGCAATCCTAGGAAGTATTGCCGCTTCCACCGAGACCATGGGCACGACACGGAGGACTGTTTTCAGCTCCGGGATGAGATTGAGGCGCTTATTCGCCGCGGAGTACTCAATCGGTTCGTAAGGAACCGACGTGAGGAAAGTAGGCCAGTGAAAAATGCCACACCGTCCGAAAATCCGGATGACAACAAGCCTATCGCCGACACTATCAATGTAATCAGAGGAGCCTCGGCTGGAGGATCAGCCCAAGAAGGAATCTCCCCGAAGCGCCCGCGCACTTCTGAAGTCATTTCGTTCTCGGACGAGGACTTGGAAGGGGTTGAGACCCCTCACGATGATGCTGTGGTCATCCATGATTGTAAATAAATTTGATGTAAAACGTGTCTTAATTGACAATGAAAGTTCAGCTAATGTTTTGTACTACCATGCCTACCAAAAAATGGGGTTACCAGAAGGCCAGCTTCGGAAAATTAATACCCCGCTGGTCGGATTCATCGGAGACTTGGTCCCAGTCGAGGGCGAGGTCAGCCTTCTTGTTACGGTCGGCCTCGCTCCCCAGGAAAGTACTGTGAGGACGGATTTTCTTGTGGTCCATCTACCCTCAGCCTACAACGCTATCCTTGGGCGGCCAGGGCTAAATGTCCTTCGAGCCATGGTTTCAACTCGCCACCTACTCATGCGATTCCCCACCAACCAAGGAGTAGGCGAGGTCCGCGGGAATCAGTTGATTGCCAAGCAGTGCTACATGGCAACCCGCAGAGTAAAGCAACCAACTGAGGCGCCGAGTCGGCGAAAGTCATCAGCAGGGGCGCCAACTCAGGCAACGAGCCCCTCGCTACCCATAGAAACCCTGGACGCAAGGGACGACCTCTGGAAGAAGCAAGTAAAGCCTGGTGAGCTTCTTGTTCAAGTTTCTCTACGAGAAAATTTTCCGAGCTAACTGTGCAGGTCGGCTCCAGCCTTGGCACTCGCGAGAGGGATCACCTCATCAGCTTCCTGCGGGACAATGTTGATATCTTCGCTTGGTCGCCCGCCGACGTACCAGGAATTGACCCTGAGGTCATGGTCCACCGACTCCAGGTGAAGCCAACCTGCAAACCTGTGAAGTAGAAAAAGAGGGGCTCCGCCCCAGAACGACAGCGAGCCGCAGCCGAGGAAGTGGATAAACTCCTTGAAGCCAGTTTCATCCGGGAGGTTTCCTACCCAGACTGGCTCGCCAACATAGTCCTCGTAAAGAAGGCCAATGGGAAATGGCGCATGTGCGTGGACTACACTAACCTGAACAAGGCCTGCCCGAAGGATGGTTTCCCCCTTCCAAGCATCGATCAGCTCGTCGATTCCACCTCAGGACATCAATTGCTGACCTTCATGGACGCCTTCTCGGGATACAATCAAATCCGAATGGCGCCAGAAGATGAGGAGAAGACGGCCTTCATCACCGACAAGGGCACCTATTGTTACAAGGTGATGCCTTTCGGGCTGAAGAATGCTGGAGCCACATACCAGAGGCTGGTCAGCCAAATTTTTGAAGATCAGATCGGCCGAAATATGGAAGTTTATGTGGATGACATGCTGGTGAAGAGCGGAGTGGCGGAACGCCATGTAGCTGACCTCAACGAAACATTCTCCAAGCTTAAGAGGTACCAAATGAAGCTCAACCCAGCGAAGTGCGCGTTCGAAGTTACCTCGGGCAAATTCCTGGGTTTCATAGTGACCCAGCGCGGAGTTGAAGCCAACCCCGAGAAAATTCGAGCGCTGCAAGAGATGACGCCTCCGAGGACAGTCAAAGAAGTGCAGCGACTTACTGGGCGGGTCGCCACCTTGGGGAGATTTGTCTTCCGATCGGCTGAGCGCTGCCTCCCTTTTTCAAAATTCTTAAGCGGCCAAAGGACTTCCTGTGGTCGGAAGAATGCCAGCAAGCCTTTGAAAAGCTCAGGCGCCTTCTGGCCTCTCCCCCGCTACTCATCAAGCCTCAGCAGGACGAGGTTCTTTACTTGTACCTGGCCGTCTCCCCGGTCGCAGTAAGCTCAGTCCTGGTCCGGAAAGAGGACAAGCTCCAGAAGCCAGTCTACTATATCAGCCGGGTCCTCAGGGATGCTGAGACCCGATATTCTAAACTCGAGAAGACAATTTTTGCCCTTATCATTTCAGCTCGGAGACTCCGGCCTTATTTTCAAGCACATACAATAGTCATACTGACCGACCAGCCTATGAAACAAATACTGCAAAGGTTGGATCGTGCTGGGAGGGTTGCCAAATGGGCGGTTGAGCTCGGGGAGTTTGACCTTGAATACCGGCCCAGGCCGGCCATTAAAGCTCAAATACTCGCCGACTTCATCGTGGAGTGTACCCTGCCAGACGACTCCGAGCTACCGCTTACATCTACAGAGGGGATCCTGAGGTTGCCATGGGTCCTATATTCGGACGGGTCCTCGGCTTCGGGGGGTAGCGGAGCTGGACTCATCCTCACCAGCCCGGATGGAGTGGTGGTTGAGCAAGCCCTACGCCTCGAGTTTCCGGCCTCAAACAACGAGGCAGAATATGAGGCGCTTATTGCCGGACTCAAATTGGCGAAAGAACTGAAGGTGGAAGATCCAAAGGCCTTCAGTGACTCCCAGCTGATAGTAAGCCAGGTCCAGGGAGGCTTCGAAGCAAAAGAGCCATCGATGCGGAAATATCTCCAAAAAGTGCGGGAACTCACATCCGCCTTAGGTTCCTTCAGCATCCAGCACATTCCCAGAGCGGAGAATCTCAGGGTGGACCAACTGTCTAAACTGGCGACCTCCCGCATGAGCGAGCTTTCCAAGGAGACGGCGCTCGAGTATCTTCGAACACCCAGCACAGAGGAACCTGAACCAACCATGTGCATCGACCTCGAGCCAAGCTGGATCGACGGGTTCATTCGCTATCTCCAGGACGGAACCCTCCCTCACGATGAGATGGAGGCCCGCCGGATCAGGCGTCAAGCTTCCCGGTATGTCCTATATGAAAACAGGCTCTACCGTCGGTCATTCACCTCTCCTCTTCTTAGATGTCTCCGCCCCTCGGAGGCGGATTATGCCCTCCGAGAGGTCTACGAAGGGATTTGCGGAAATCACCTGGGAGGTCGGGCGCTAGCCCATAAGATCCTGCGGCAAGGATATTTCTGGCCCACGCTCTAGAAAGACGCAACGGACTTCGTTCGGAAGTGTGACCGGTGTCAACGGAACGCCAACATCCAGCGCCGACCTTCGGCCCCGCTAACCTCAATTATCGCCCCCTGGCCGTTTGCCCAGTGGGGGATCGATATTCTGGGGCCCTTTCTCCTGGCCACCGGGCAAAGAAAATTTTTGGTCGTCTCCATCGACTATTTCACCGAATGGGTTGAAGCTGAACCTGTGTCCCGGATTACCGAGCAAAAGATGCGGGACTTTGTTTGGAAGTCTATAATCTGCAGATTCGGACTCTCCCGTATCCTTATATCTGACAATGGCCGGCAGTTCGACAACATCCACTACAGAGAATTTTGCTCCGAGCTCGGCATCGATCACCGCTTCACTTCGGTCGCCCATCCTCAGGCAAATGGGAAAACTGAGGTAACTAATCATATCATTTTGCAGGGACTCAAGGCTAGGCTTGATCGATCCAAAGGACATTGGGTCGAGGACTTGTACAACGTCCTCTGAGCATACCGGACAACATTCCGATTGCCCACTGGAGAGACCCCCTTCAACCTGGCATATGGCACGGAGGCTGTCATCCCGCTGGAAATCGGCCTCCCCTCCTCAAGGGTGGAGCACTACGACCCCGACTCTAACTCTTTCTGGCTCAGAAATAATCTGGATCTTGTCGAAGAGACACGAGAGGTCGCCCGGGTCCGCATGGCAAGGTACCAGCAGAAAACGGCCCAGTACTACAACTCCAGAGTCAAGCCCAAGCTCTTCAAGGTGGGGGACCTCGTCCTTAGGAGAGCCGAGGCTTCCCAGCCAACCGAGCAGGAAAAGCTCACCCCAAACTGGGAAGGGCCGTATCAAATCGCCCGAGTACAACGACCCGGAACATACAAGTTGAAATCTCTCGAAGGGACTCTTATTCCGCGAAGCTGGAACTCCGAGAATCTACGGATGTATTACCAATGAAACCCCAAGGGGTTCTAGGCAATCAGGAACATGGATTCAGTCTCCTCTTTATAATGATTCGTCTCTTTACAATGATTATGATTATCTCTTCTAATATTGGGTCGTTTGTGATCCTCAGATACCCCGATTAAGGTCGGGATGCCCCAAGCGTCAACCGTAGAGTCCCAAACTCCCTCGACCTCGGGAAGCATCGCAGGTCGATAGAGCATTTCCAGACCCATCGACCTGGCGCACGATTCCTCGACTAAGGTCGGGATGCCCCGAGGGTCGACCGTAGAGTTCCAAACTCCCTCGACCTCGAAAAGCGTCGCAGGTTGATAGAGCGTTCCCAGACCCATCGACCTGGCGCACGATTCCTCGACTAAGGTCGGGATGCCCCGAGGATCGACTGTAGAGTCCTAAACTCCCTCGACCTCGGGAAGCGTTGCAGGTCGATAGAGCGTTTTCAGACCCATCGACCTGGCGCACGATCCCTCGACTAAGGTTGGGATGTCCCGAGGATCGACCGTAGAGTCCCAAACTCCCTTGACCTCGGAAAGTGTCGCAGATGGATGGAGCATTCCCAAACCCCCCTGACCTCGAGGGGCGCCATCGAGTTCATAAGAAGCCCAAGTTTCGTCGACCCCGAGCCAAAAAGTGACTCCGAAGGACGGCTAGGAAACAAGGCAACCCACTCCGCTACAAGGTGCGCAATTTCGGAGGTGCAAAAGGTACATCCCGCTTGACGCCCGCCTTGTTACATTTATCTATCTGCGTATTGCCAGCGAAATCCCGATTGAGATCGGGACCTTATCCCGACCGAGGCCGGGTTGCCCCTACAAGTTGATTTAAGACCAAGGTCCCGCAGACCTCATGCATGCTCTATCTACCGATAACCACCATGACAACTCATGTAAACCCTCGTAAGGGCCCGATTCGGCCCCCATACGTCGAGACGTCGATCTCGACCCGTAAAAATAACCCCGACCCCGGACGTGCCGATTAAGCTTAAAAAGGCTGAGGTACCCTCTACTGACCCCGACCCCGCTCGCCGGAACCTCGGTAAAGCCCGAGGGCAATAATCATGAAAGCCCTGGTGATGGTTTGACCACTGGCTCACGCTCTCCTTCAGGGAACAGCCCTAACATTTCTATGGACCTACGCTCTAAAACACCAAACTCAAAGGCTCGGTCAAATACCTTAATAGCGACCTACGCGAATCCGACACCGCCCCTCTTGGGGCCCGAGGTCCGAGCCCGGTACCTCAAAAATCCAAAAATCGAAATGGGTGACCTCTGCGAGCTTCAAATCCGAGCTCCAAGACTTGGCGAAACTTTTTAGGATCCGGGTTCAGAGCCCCCCAACCAGCGTGATCGGGACTTAGACATTCAAACAAGTCGGGCGAAAGAAAAACAAAACACAGCTGAGAAACAAGTCTTTATTGAAAAGCAGCCTAAAGACTGGAATACAAGTTTGAGGTCAAAGCGTCAGCCCTGCTTACAATTGGAAAGAGTAAAAGGAAAAACTAGACATGGAATGGCGAAAGGAGGTCGGCAGTCCAACAAATTTGGAAGCCGACCTCATTTACAAAAAGGAAAAGAAAAACATCTAAGTCCTAAGGGGCAGCAGTGTCGCCGGCGTCACTCCCAGGGTCATCTATGGCGATGACCTGAGGGCCTTCAGTGAGCGCGGGCTCGGAGCTTATGGCGGGGACCTCAGCAGGCGCCTCGGGAGCGCCCTCGGTAACTCCCCCGCAGGGAGCCTCCATCCCTGCTGGCACGGCTGCATCCGCCTCGGCCTCGGCGGTCTCCTCCTCGGACGCAAGGGCGGCGGAAACGTCGTCGTCGGAGTTGGCGCCCAACCTCATCCTTGGGCGAATTCCCGAGAGGTCGAGCTGGGGGCAGAACCGAGTCATCTGCCTCCGGAAGTTGTCAAAACCGCGGAGGAACCCATCCACGGTCTCTTCCTCGAGCATGTCGCGGAACTCGTCCGAGTCTTTGAAGAAGTCCATGGCATGCTCAGCCCGCTCGAGTGCCTTCTTTTCCCGGGCCTCGAGTTGCCCGATCTTTAGGCGCAGGACTCCGCCCTCGTACTTGAGGCGCGCCACCTTGGATTGGGCCTCCGCCAAGCGCGCCTCTGAAGCACGCAAGGCCGACTTGGCCAACGAATGAGCAGCTCTTTCCTCCTCGAGCTCCTCAACGATGGCCAGTCTCCCGGCCTTTGTCGCCTCCCTTCGTGCCTCGGCCTCGGCCAGCGCGGCCTCCAGCTCGGCGATCCTCTTTTTGGCCGGCTCCAGTTGCCGGCTGAGGCGCCGAGTTTCTTCTTGACATCCTTGGGCGATGAATACCAAGGTGTCGACTTCGTGAACACGCTGCAAGAAAGAAAAGGAAGAAGACAGTAAGTAAATTATTTGTATACACTAGTGGCTGAAGGAAAATTAAGGGGATAACTTACCCGAACAGTGTTGCAATAAGCACTATCGACGATTGCCTCCAGGAACAAATTGCGGAACTCGGCCCGGTCTGCTGGAAGCATTGCGCGCCGAAATACCGCACGCGCGACATCGGCGTCGTGAAGAGTCGAGCTCCCCTCAAGGAACGGGGACCCCGGCTCAGCCGATTCTCCCCCCGGGCCCCGTGAAGTGCTCGGCCCCCCTGAGCTTGGAACCTCGGAGCCCCTGCTCTGCTCGGGCTCCGAGCGCTGCGACTCGACGGTCGCTTGCCCCCTCCGCTCGGAGATAGGAGCGGGGCAGAGAGGGGCCGCCGAATCCGACACCCTCGTAAAGCTCGGGGCTGCGTCCCCGGCAGCTAGCTCCCGCCCTTGAGCGGCTGTAGAGGCCCCCGCCTCCGGGCCTCTCGCCCCGGCCAAGGTAGAAGCGCCGGCCGACCTCGATTTTTTCCGAGGCTGGGGAATAGCCCCGCCGGCCTCGGCCTCCCGCCTCTTCAATCGGGAGAAGAGAGATGTGTTGCTGGTCGGCATGTGAGGAATATTTGAAACAGGGAAAATTTTTCTAAGTATCAGACCAACGTTAAAAAAGGAAGAAGAAACAGATAAAGTAAAGATGAAACAATACAACTACTCTTACCCTCGGGATGCGCCGAACTCAGGCCAATGCTCACCAAGGCGTCCTCTTTCAAGAGCTCGGCCAGGTTAAACCCCTTCCCGAGGCCCCGTAGGGCGTCCAGGACCCTCAGCTCCCTCGCCAAGGGCTCGGAGAGGCTGTTGAGAGCTTTTAGCCGAGGGTGCCCCCACCTCGGGTTAAACCCCCACGGCACCTCGGACGCAAGAAAGAAAAATTTCCCGTTCCACTCATGAATAGAGGAAGGGGCACCCTGGAAGAGTGACATACCGCCCCGAAAGGCGAAGTATAGCCACCCTCCATCCGCCGGGTTTTTCTTTAACAAAAAACACCGGCGGAAAATACTCACCAAGGTCGGGATCCCATGTGCGAGACAAAGGGATAAGAACCCGACTATGGTCCTCTACGAATTCGGAGCGAGCTGTGCTGGGACGAGCTGATACTCCACCAGTAAGCTGTTCACGAACTCGTGCAGGGGAAATCGCAGACCGGCCCAGAGCGTCTCGCGGTGAATCACGATCCGACCTGGGGGCGGCCGCATTACCCTGTCCTCCGGCCCCGCAGTTTCAAGATGAAACTCGGGCTGGAAAAAGAACCGGGAGCGGATCAACTCCAGCTCCTCCCCCGACAAACTAGATCCGACTTCATCCGGACTGAAACCCATCTCTAAGAAAAAGTACAGAGACAAAAGAGAGGAAAAGAAAAAGGGAAGAAGAGGGAGAAACCCCCTAACTGACAAAAGGAAGGAACCTACGGGGGGAGTCGCCAGAAATTGCTCCGAGCACCACCGGTGAGGTTTTTGTTGAGAAAGAGAACGAAGATGGAAACGGCAAAAAAGAAAGGGCAACCAGACAAGGCTCCTTTTAGGGCTGGGGGGTTTATATAGGCCCCCCTGGCGGCCCAGATCGGCGGGCTCGATTTTCACCCCCCGTCTGGATTGCGCCACGTGTCGGCCTCGGAAGCTGAAGCACCGCATTCATTCCGGACCGATGTGTCGAGTACAAAATCGATGCGCCGTCCCATCGGATCTCACGACCTCATCATGGGTCCGCAAGGCCGGACCGCCTCAAAAGACGAGCGAATGCCACCCCCGCTCCCTTCATTTAATAAGCCCCAGGGACGCGTGGAGCACTGATGTAATCTTAGCCTCCCAAATTTCTATTCGGCCAATACGAGATTAAAAGCGTCCGACCTCGGATCATACCACGTGTCCACTTTGAAGAACGAAACGACGTACCTATTCAAAAAGGGCGCCTCAACCACAAGATCAAGGCGCCGCCCCATCGAGCCCAGGGACCCCATCATGAGTTCGCCGTATGAAGTGATCTCGGAGAGTCAAAGGGCGCAACCTCCGTTATAAATGCTTCGGGATGAGTAAGGACGCAGACCCCATCATAAGTTCACCATATAAAACGACCTCGAAGGGCCAAAAGGCGCAGCCTCCGTTATAAAGGCTTCAAGACGCGTAAGGAAGCAGACATGATCCAATCCCCCTCGGCCTCGATAAATATAATAACGACTTCTACTTCCCGCGTCCGAGCTCGCAAGCGGCTCCAACTCGGAAGTCGGGGGGTAGTGTTGGGGGAATGTGGTTTTCCCCCCAGTACATGGGAACCTCGTCACCAGAAGACCGCATAATGGCCGACCTTAGACGGCCAAGGTCGGCGTCCGACCTCGGAACGTCCGACCCGGAGAGCTCCCAACCTCGGAAGTCCGTCCTCGTCGCCCACCTACCACGGTTGTGCCCTTCCGAAGTCCGGCCGGGGGCCATACCCTGCCACCGCCCCAGCATTTATTACGTATGATCTCTGCAAACCTGCAGTTCACTCAATAATTAATGCACATCTCCGATTTACTCAACAATTAATGCACATCTCCGACGCACTCAACAATTAATGCGTGTGGCTCCTATCATCTACGGATCCTCAGCTCTCCACGGCAAATCGGCTCAGCAGGATCCCGTCGGCCGTGACAACTCTCTGACCTCGGCCTCACCTCCGACATCAATGCAATGATTCACCCGATCGCGCGCCAGTTCAAGTCGTACGACGGCCTCACCTCCGACATCAATGCAATGATTCACCTGATCGCGTGCCAGACCAAGCAACGTGCTGAGTCGTACGACGGCCTCGCCCTATCACATCACAGGTAATCCGACCCCCCTATAAAAAGGGGACCCTTGCTTTCCGATGGAGGTTGGACTCAGAAAAACTCAGGAAAAACTTACCTCCTTTCTTCTTTAAACGAAGTTTCCCCCCTCTGACTTAAGCATCGGAGGGCCGGCGCTGGAAGACCCGGCCACCGGCTTTTCTGCAGGCACCCCTACGGAGGACGCCGCTCGCCGACGGATCGCCATCCACCTGTGCCCACCAGCAGCTCTCCCTCCTCAGCGGACGACCGCCCCCGGGTCCAATTTCCAGCAACAAGGGATGGAGAGGATTGGAAACAAAAGAAGCTCCTGTCATTCTCTTCCTTTCCGTTAAATGTTCTGCTTAGATCCCTAATCTTCATTCCCTATCCTTCATCAATCTTTTCAGATTTTTGATCTCGATTCCCCATCTCTGTTTCCTCCATTGTTGCCTCAATGTTTCTTAGCAGTTATCATGGAGGATTTTTATTCTTTCTGTTGTCCTCTTTGTTTTCTAATGAGATCTGTTTGGTTCTTTGGTGATTCGCTTTGTTGATTGTTAATTTTGGTGGTCTTTTCGCGGATGGTCGTTGTCATGTTTCCCTGAGACCGCCGGGAGTCCAAAATCGTATTAGGAGGTGGGGGTGGGGGCATCACAGACTTTTCACAACCCCGCTGTATATATATATAAATACCGAGAACCCAAACCCTTACTGGTCTCTCCGCACCTCTCGTTCTCTTTGTCGCCAGCAGAGCAGAGAGCCGCCCAGGCGGTGGCGGGAGGTAGAGCGAGCGATCATGCCGGCGGGGCTCGGGCTGCGGGACCTGTTCTCGCGGCCGTTCAGGAAGCACGGGTACATCCCGTTGGCGACGTATATGAGGAGGTACAAGATCGGGGACTATGTGGACATCGAGGTGAACGGGGCCGTCCACAAGGGCATGCCCTACAAGTTCTATCACGGCCGCACCGGCTGCGTCTGGAACGTCACCAAGCGCGCTATCGGCGTCGAGATCAACAAGCAGGTATTGCTACTCCTCTCTCTCTCTCTCTCTCTCTCGCTTGCTTTCTCTCCACCGAATCTGATTCCTTTTTCTTTTTTTCTTTCAGTCTCTCTCTCTCTCTCTCTCTTTCTCTCTCTCTCGGTCTCTATCTTGGTTTATGGAGTTTTTAATCGTTAAAAGGGTCTTGTGTTTTCGACAGTTACATTGTTCTTGGTGGTGCTCTCTGTTGCTTGTAGCTGTTCTTTTTTTTTTTTCAAAAAAAAAAAAAAAGTAGTCTTGGTGTTTGAGTTTTTTCCCCTTATATGTTTTGTTAGAATTCATTAAATTTTAGGAAGAACGACATTAGATATCAAATTTTGTTGGTAGATTTTCGATAGTCCATGTGTGTCATTGCTATGTAGTCTTCTTTCCAAAGTGCTCCTGATAGATTAATATCAGCTGAAGCTTTACTTTGTTTAAATTTGGTTGCCATCAAGCAGAAAGTGCAGATGCTAAGGGTTTAGCAATTCAAATTAACTAATTAAAGATCAGAACTTTTAACTTGCAGGGCAGGAGGGAGAGAATTGACACAGAATCACACAAATAAAAGGTGCTGACAATATAAATGTTCCTAAGGCATATCTGTCTGTTTTAATCCATTGAGCATTGATATCCTAACCATTAGCCACTGAATTTGACATGTAAAGCAGAGATACATAGACCCAGCCCATATGGGCATTGGTGTAGCATGGCCATTTCTTGTTCCTTCGAATTGTATAGTTTTTTGTTCCTCGGAACATCCCCGTATGTCTTCTTTTTCTGTATTTCAATTAGGGAGGGGGGTGACTCATCGATAATTTTGTTGTTCAGAAATGACTTCTGATTCTGCGAAGGAGAATGATGAATGATTGGTGGAAAAAAATACTGTGGTGCCCATCTATAGATTTGAGTAATATTTGAAATTGCACTGATCATTGTGAAGTGGATATAGTGGGAAGACTGGCGTTCCTCTAGAAAAATTGTACTCATGGTGTAAGTTTAAATTTTGTCCTGAAGGATTTGTAGAGCCAGCCCTAGGTTCATATGATATGTTCTTTTGGTTATCTTTAATAATAATAATAACGGCGAAGAAGAATTGCATCTGGCCTTTGCACTTGAGTTTCCTTAGTTTGACACATTACTACATCAAGCTGAACCTGCTGAAGCCTTAGAATTTAATTTGAATGAAAGGAAAGAACAAAAGTGCACTGAACTTCAACTTTGATTGTTTCAGTTTTTTTTTTGGCCAACAATGTTAAATGGTTTATATTCAGTTGTTAGGTTTTCGAAAAAAACTTGCATGACTCAAAACCAACAACTGTATATGAAGCATTCAGATGATTATCTCTGGCAGTGTTTCTGAAATATAACAGACATGAAACAGACCTTGATATTTAATCTATGCTAGAGAAAGCCATGACCTTTTTCTTAATTATCTATCCTCCATTTTTTTTAGTGCTATAAGAAGTTACAGTGGTAGCTATTTTTTTTGCAAAGAAATGTTGAAGCTTATGCACTATGGTTCTGTCCCAGTGTTACTACAAGTGCAATTAGGAATGAAATTTGTGTATGATGTCTTAATCATATTCAACATACTTGTAGATCTTTGCTCTGCTACTGAAATTCAAATGTTAACCTGCAAGATATTAATATTCTTATTGTAGGTTAGCTTCTCCTGTGGTCAGCCAACCTGCTTTCTCAAGTGAATCTTAAATTTTCTAAATTCTTTCTTCTAGGGCCCTATTTAATGTGAAAAAAGAAGCAAAATTGTAGATATCTGTAGTTTTCTTTTGCCAGACATACTTTATCCTCCAATCAATTAAGACGTTGTTGTTGGAGGTGTTTACTTTAGTAGTTTTGAAATTTATTCAGTTTACTGCCATGTTCCATTGAAGTTTTAGTGCTTGGGGATTTTGATGAGTTATTCTTTTGGGAGTGTTCCGACCTTTTAACACTATAAAAAAATGATCTAGAAATTTCTCATCTCACAGTTGACACCTATATCATGCCACATAGAATAAAAGATAATGGGGACTAGTGACGGCTTTTCATTTCCAACGGTCTAGCAATCAAATATAAAATGTCTCTATGCAATCAAATATAAAATGTCTCTATGTTCAACCAATGTGGGAATACTTCTGTTCTAAAGCCAGGGTTCCGCGTTTCCTTCAGATGGTTGCTGCTTCTGGTTTGAGGGACCCTGGAAGTTTTTCAAAAGAAGAATATAGAATGAGTTGGTTCGCCATGGTTGCATGGTTAGTTGGACAAGCTGGCTGAATAGAAGCTGATAGCTCTTTTATAGTGGGCTTTGTGGTGTCATGGATATCATTGATAAGTCTTTGTTTCTTGTGATAGACTGGACTAGGATGTGTTCTGTGTCTATACTGAAGAGAATTTCCCATCTTCTATCTTTTCTTCACTCATTGTATTGTGTCTCTATTTTCTTTTCTTTACCTTCTCTATCCTCCTCTTCTCTTCTCTCTCCCTCTATCTTTTGTACTTCTCCTTTCTTTTACTTGATGAAAGTGATGAGCCTTGCCTAATCTTTACTCAAAAAAAAGGGGGAAATTCAGAATGATATAAGCACAGTATATATACCCTTTAAACTTTTGCTATGTCTCTTTTTAACAGTTTTTTCTACACTAACGGATCTAAAACTGTGTATTTGCAGCATGGCTTTCCTTTTATCAATTGTAGGAGGTTTTCCACTCTCGAGTCCCAGGCAAACGAAGGTCAGATTCCACCGGAGCTGTTAACAAATCGAACTGTGTTAACGCCGGACCGTGTTATAGGTATTTTCATTTTTTTTCACTACATTTTGCTGCTGGAATTGTAGTAATTTTAATATCATCCCTTTTGCATGGAGTCTAAATAAAATATTCTTTTGTTCATTGCACTTATAGTTTCAAATATCACAGCCATATTTGTTCACACACCACTGCTGTCATAACAATATTTGATGTTTCTGATGGTGTGCCCAATTTAGTGAAAAACATGATTAAGAGCATGATGTAGTTTTGTATTTTCTTAGACAATACCATTAAGTTTTGTCAATGCATGTGCGATCTCTCTCATGTATGGATGAATCGGAATATCTAGAAATTTTTCTTGTTGACTCTGAACTCACCACCTTCTGTCTGTACAACATAGTTAATGAAGGCTCACTCAGACTTTCATTATTATTTATTAGTGCACTGTTTTTGGTTAGATGTATAAAGAGATTTTTTAGAAGAAATTTCCTATTGTTTAAGTCTTAAAGGTGACTGCATTCTTAAATACTTAAATAGAGCCAACTGCCAACTCATGCATTTAAACTTCATTTAAGTATTTTATATACATCATTATCGAGTTTCAAAAGTGATCTCCTCCATTACACTTTTGGATGTCATTTTCCTATAACGTCACTCCACTGGGAATTGCAGAGCTAGTAATCTTATTGGCTTGCCTAGGGCACGTTGTTGGCATTAATCAATATGGACTTACAAAGAATGATGATTATTCCCTAGGATGTGGATAACATCGTGATATCCATTGGACATTGAAGATATTCTCTCAATGACTAGGGACCTCACAACATGTTAGAATAAAAAATGTACGTGTATTATAACTGTTGTCATGTTTTAACTTGGTTTATGAATAGAGGAGTGCTGTTTTCCTTGGATCCATTTGATAAAGATATGCTAAGCTGCCTTTTGGCATTGCTGTAGGTAGCGGACCTTTTGATTGTAGAGCTGTAGGCAAAAGAGCTTTTGTTAGTAGAGCTTTTAATAAAAAGCTATTTACTACTTGGTAACTATGTTTTTGACGTGCTATGGAACTTTAACATCTATTTGGTAACTCAAATGAGAAAGTGCTTTCAAGAAATGATAATGAAGTATATTACATAGTTCTTTCAGTTGTCGCTATCAATTGTTTACCTGATTATTTTATTAAAAAACTGTTATTATAAAGTATTTTAATTTATAAATTATTTATTTTGATATTTAATCGAAATTTCATGATAAATAATAAAATTTCAAATTTATTATAAAAATATATAATATTTTTATAATGTTATATATAATAAAAATGAGATTTATTATTATATCCTTACAATATTATAATATTATTACAATATTGTGTAATATTTGTAATATTATGTTTTTTACAATACGGTCATTATAATATATAATGATGATGTAATAATATAATATAATTATAATTTTATGATAATATTATTATATTATACTATATTATATTATCTGGTTATTGTATTGTATTATCAGAAATTGTTATTATAAGGTATTGTTAACTTATAAATTCTTTTTAAAATTATTTTTTAAAAAAAATTATTATCCGGACTCGAATTTGGGTCTTTTATGTCAAAAAATAGTTTTCCAATGCATCTCATTGTAGAACTTTTTGCACAAAAGCTCCAAATTGGAGCTTGTCCTAGTAGACCTTTTTAGATTGTGGAGGAGCTAGAAAGCTATTTAAAAAGTTTTACTAAACACCTTAAAGTCACCTAAAAGAGCTTCTGAGCCTCCAAGAATCGTTTTTTCGCCCTCCAAAAGCAATGCCAAATGGGGCCTAACTGGTCTAATAATTGTCTACATCTTGCAATATGTTGTGCTCATCAAAACGTAAGAAGCTTCTCTTGGAGCGACGAACATCAAGAAGTTGGCATAGTGTCTCCTAGGCTTATACATGTAAAAAATAAGGCTGCTGCCAAAACATAACCAGCCTGATAGCAAAGGCCATGATGGCAAGGAACTCTGAAATGGAATGCTAGCTGCTATTTTTTTTCCTTTTTTAAAAAAGCTAAGATTGTGTACTATGGATCTATCATCAAAATTTGTTACTCTATTCAGTTTTTTTGGTGCTCAACTTTAATTGGATGCAGCTAATGTGTACCACTTATCATTTAAGCAAGCTTAATCTGTATTTATCTATCTTTTTTTCTTCCTGCAACTGGTTAAATCTAATTTGTGGCTTTTCACTGTACTAATAATATTATTCTAATGCACAGATTTCCCAATTCATTAGTCTTCTAAACATATCGACATAATAGCACATGTGAAACCTTTTTTTGAATATTGCAGGCCAATATGCAGATCTAGTAACAAGAGTGACAAATTTCCATGATGAGGATAAGGGCTACATGGTTTTGGGTGGTGATGTTTTTGATGTTCCCATTAGGAAGGATATTGTTCACCGAGTTGTACGGTGGCAGCTTGCAAAACGACAGCAGGTGATCTACAATATGCACTCTTCTGTATAAAGAACAAAAATCCATAATTTGTTTTTCTTGTTGACCTTCTACAAAAATAATTGTCTTCTGAAGTCATGATTGTCATGGATATAGTCTATCATCCAAAGTACCTTCACCATTTTCATTCAACTTGAATAACATATTTTTTTCTTATATTGACCTTTTGTTTATTGTCTTCCATCGACCTTTTCTAGTTGTAGGTGGTTTATGTTTTGTGGCAACAATTTTTCTTCTTCTTTTTTTTCAATCATATTAACATTAAATTATGTGATCCAAATTAAATTCCTAGCCCACCTTCTGAAACAAACTTTCAAAATTTTTATTTCTTTTCGTCTTCTTTTGTATAAAGGACTATGCGTGCTCTTTAGTTGAATTTTATGTCCTTGAACACTATTATAGGCAAGTTATGAGGGTTTGTACATTGACAATTAGAAGGTAGAATTATGTTTATCGACCTATTTATTAGAAGTTGGAAATTGATGATTACATGGGGATCATATCATTGTCATCGATCTTAATTTAGGGCATGTGCTATTGCAAGGATCTCGAAAAAGCATCAGAAATATGTCTATGTAGTGATAATGCATAATCTTTAAACATATCTTGACTTTTCAAGTATGTATTGGCTTTCTCTCAATTATTTTTTGGTTTTGTGGAGCTTTTTCTATTTATTTACAATTTTTTGTTGGGGGATGGTATAAAATAAAAACCTAAGCACTTTCCTCAGCTGGCTTGAACTTAGATATTAATTGTTTCTTTTCAAGATTTCATCCTTTGACACAATTTTTTCTAACATTTTAATTCAAAAGATAAATAGATCTTTTAAACTATGACCTAGTTTAACCTCCCTTATAATTTAAATATTATTTTGTTGATAAATGATAATATGGAAAACTGGTGGCTCTTCTTGCTGTATAAATATCACTGCTGGACCATGATTGATGGAGTTGAAACCCATCTTAACACATGGTCTCATAATATAAAAAGGATCCTCTTGCTATATGTAGAGTGCCATTTGCTTAACTTGAGGATTATGAGCTGGCCGTAATACTAATGAATCTAATATTAGATGCCTGACCCATATCATATGTGGTTGTATTTTCCAATCTTCTCTTGGATTTTTGGGTTCATTCAAGAGATTTTATATATAATGGTCATTAAACATGTATTTCCCATGCAATATATAGTAGACATCTTTTGACATATTTTAACCAATGTGAAACCCTATTTGTTCAATCTTTTGCTTGTCATATGTCGAGACATCACATCTGCATGTTTGAGAACTCTTAGTTGTGACTCTTAACTCCTATACCAATCTTTGTGGTCACTTCCATCTATTTTAATCATGATTCATGAAAACCTCATGAAAATTGCTGTAAGGCTGGCAATTTTGTCCTAAGCTCATTTGCCCAAATTGATTGAACCCATATCTGATTGGGCAAGGGTCTAGTAGACCTTTCCTACTGGCTGATTGGGTTCAGGCTTGGGTTAAAGGGTTCTGGCCAACACTGCACTGTCGCCATCTGTCATCTTACCATGCGAAGGTCCTGACAGCCTGCTCTGCAACAACTCTACCTTTCCTCATCCCTTCTCATTTTTCCAGCCCCACACCTCTACCCTGCAACTCAGCCGCCTGCTTGATCCTTTCCTTTCCTTTCTTTCTCTTCCAGTCTTCCTTTCTCTTCACTGACTGTGAAAGCATTATTAAAGGATTTATTTGAATGAAAACAAGAAAAGATAATATTTTTCCTATTGCTTTATACCTGTAAGTGGTGAGGCATAGTATTGTATGGCAAATGCCAAATTGAGAAATGTACTATGGTTTGTGATATGCAATTATAGGGACCAGACAGTTATAGATGTGATCGGTTGATTACTAGGATGTGAAGTAAGGGAACTTTTGCTTACTATGAGTGTTAACTCTTGAACTGGTGATCCAGTAAACTCTAACGCCCAAATAGATTGTGCAGTGAATTGTTATCTAGCTAGGCTTTTTATCTGCATTTATACTTCTTTACTTCTAGATTTTTCCATTGGAATTTCATATACATGATCATATTATCTTATTACATTTTAAATAACTTATATATCATCCTAGAGTAATCTATGAAGTGAAATGTGACTTTGCAAGTGAAGCACATCACGGACTTAAATCGATTTACTCTTCACTCATCTATGCATGTATGCATGCACATATATGATTATGTATGTCTGCAATTTAATGCTTGTGGGTGGCTGGATCAGCGTATGATGAGATCCTAATGCATGTGACATGCATCTTCTCAAGTAAATCATGCCAATTGATATGTTAGATTTTCTTCTTGTTTTCTCAATCTTGAATATGAAGAAATCACGAAATTTTGAAACATCTCATCAAACGTGTTCTACAGGGGACACACTCAACAAAAACAATAAGTGAAGTAAGTGGCTCAGGGAGAAAACCATACAAGCAAAAAGGCACCGGACGAGCAAGGCATGGGACTTTACGTGGGCCTCAGGTTAGTTGACTTTAGCTTTTTGTTAATTGCTTTTACTATAGCGAATGGCGTTTGTTCGAACAGCCTGTTTACTATTTCTATTTTCTATTACAATAGTGCTGTTTGGTTTGATGAAGTGTATCCCAACAGTTTAGGCATGGTGCCACCATGCATGGGCCTAAGCCACGAAGTCATGCAATCAAGCTGCAAAAGAAGGTTCGACGTCTGGGACTGAAAGTTGCCTTGTCAGCTCGAACAGCTGAAGGCAAGGCAAGTGTTTATCTCATCTTTTCTTCCCCGCACCCACCACATGCGCATGTTAAATTTCTTAATATGATCACTATACATAAACTTTTATTTTTCTCTCTTATTTTGAGAATAAACATTTACATTTTTCCAGTGTTATCTAATTCCATATCTACTAACATAACATATGCATGATGAAATTCTAGTAAGTGTTTCATGCTTTTACTCGAGTTATTTGCTATGTCCTCATGGCACAGCATTCTCTAAAGCTTTGAAATCTTTGGAGTTGGTTGGAACGCTAGTTTTCCCTTGCATTCTTATTTAGTTAACTACAATATTTATAAAAGAATACAATTGGATTATCTGAATCTTTCCATTGTTGATCCACCAGGCATCAAAATTTCCTAGGTTACGCTGATTTTTTTTAAAAGACCTGACAAATTGTCATGTCATGTCAAGCCTAGTTGGTATCATGCACCACTTAAGAGTAGATGCCCTGGTAATCTTGTATCATCTTGTTCAGTTGTTTGTATTTATCGTGTAGGATGTTTCTAATAGTGCTTTCTAACAGCTTCTAGTTTTTGAGGATCTGGCGGTTCCTAGCCACAAGACTAAAAATATTGTGAATTACGTCTCCCAATTGGAGAACACGAAGAAGGTTTTGTTGGTGGATGGTGGTCCTATAGATGACAAACTGAAGCTGGCAACAAGAAACCTGCGTTATGTGAACGTATTGCCTTCAATTGTAAGTAACCTAAAAAATTAAAAGAACAAGAACAATCAAACCATACTGGAATGAATTGAATGGTTATGACAAGATTAGCGATTTGGTTCAGGAATGTATTGATCATAATGCGGTAGATTTTCCTCTTGATCTGTTTGTTGATATCAATTTGGTTCTTGCAGGGTCTGAATGTTTACAGCATCCTGCAGCATGATACTCTTGTGATGACCCGAGATGCTGTTAATAGGATTGTCGAGCGGATGCATACTCCCATCAACCGCTGAGGCAATGGGACTGACAAGCTAAAAATTTAGGGGTTTTGTTGACCGGCTGTTTCAGTAAGGTTATTCTTTTTTTCAAAAAAAAAAAATCACAGCTTTACGGGAATGAGTTATTCTTCCCTTTGTTTACATCTTCAAACTGCCTGCTTACCAGTGTTTCAGTGCGTCACAATTACATGTAAGGTCTAACAAGCAAGAAACTAGAATATTTGCTACCTGCATCATGCCTTGGTGGACATCATCTTTGAGGCTTAAATGAAGTTGTAATGATCAAAAAAAAGGTATGCTAAAGTTTAATGAGGAAAATTTTATTAAGTCAATGCAGATGAGGTAGGGAAAAAGTTTTAATATTTCCATCGTCGTCAGCGATTCTTATAAGTGAGAACATGGCCTAATTGTTGCTATCTGTTGCAGATTACAAAACATGAAGTATTTGGATGAAAAAGAGCATTGTAGGATTTAGAAGCCAGTCATTGACCAGCAATCAGATAAATTTGGGATGCTGTGCTTGGCACCGGCGGTTCATATGATATCATTGAAGCTTTCCTGAGAAAATAACTAGAGACTGTTCAAAGTCTTGTTTATTTGGACCGTCCACTCGGTGGATCCTAAAGCAAAATTAGACTACGCCACTTCTCGGTGGAACAAGAAGGCCAAAAAATTTCCTCATAAGTTTCATGGGTCATTGACTCATTGCTTGCTTGTTTATTTCTTCCAATTATTTTAAGGACGCAGAATTCTCGGCTCCACATTTCTCCTTAATGGGTTGGTTTGACTTGGACCATGACCGGGGTGGTATGTGAGAGAACATATGGGAAAGCATTGCCTTTTGAACAGAACGCGTATTTGACTCGAGAGGACTTTGACTACTAACAAGTTGCAGATTCAATAGCTTCAACAAAAACCATCACTTTATTAAGATCAAAACTATGTACAAAAAAGTATTAGTTACTGTAGAGTTTTGCAGCAGATATTTTCAGCAAAATAACAAAAAAAAGAAAAAATCAAAGCAACCACAAAAGAACATAGAATATTACGTGGTTCGGCAAGCACCTGCCTACGTCCATGGCGTGATCATCTTTGTCCATGGTGTGTTCATCTTCTGTACTTCGAGAAAAATTAAGAAAATTATATTAAAAAAATTTGCTCAAATTTAATTACAAAATCCAAGCCTTATAATGTTTGTACACCTCTCAATTTCCTCCCTCAACCCGGGAAGAAGCAATATGACAGCTTACAATCTGTTTTTGATGCAAATAGAATAAGCTCTAAGTAAACATCAGCTATCCTATGATCGTTCGATTAAAATCCAATCTGATGGCTGTAATAAAAGATACCAAAAAACATAACAGCTACATATTGTTATCTACTTATTAGTACATAAACACATAAAGAGATATCCTTTCAGTCAAAAATCTAGAAATAAAAGAGATAGAGAGAGACGTTGACCCAAGCTGGATGTGGAACACGTTTGCTCTGACTGCTTGGGGCCATGTATTAGCGTACCACATACGGTCAATTCCCCTTGCTTTCCATGCAGACTGCTCCTACCAAAAAAAAAGACTTGGAGATAGAAGGTGTTCTGAAGAAACTGCTCCCCTGCTATTCCTGGGTCATGACGCCATGGGCATCTGGCCTGAAGTTGGCACGAAACATCCTTGTCTCTGCTCATGTTTTTAAGCCATATAACCTAAAATATAGTTTACATCCCATGCAGAAAAAAACAAAAAAAAAAACAAAACTACAATAATACATTACACGTTGTTGGGTGCATTTCTCTATCCCTACTCGTTAGAGTAAGAAAATTCCTCAATGTTTGGTTGTGGTCTCATTTTAGTCGATGGTCCCATCATGGATTAGGCCAATTGAGGCCAAAACAATGTTCATGGGGGAAGTAGGTAGCAAAGTTGATTTGCTGGTCAAGCCAAGGATGAATTATTTGAGAGTCTGGATTTCCTGTTGATATATATATATATATATATATATATATATATATATATATATATATATATATATATATATATATATATATATATATATATATATATATATATATATATAGAGAGAGAGAGAGAGAGAGAGAGAGAGAGAGAGAGAGAGAGAGAGAGACTGGGCTATATTCGAGTAGATCTCCATTTAGTTCAGTCAGATCTAGATTGGATGATGGAGGTTCTATATCAATGATCCAAGCCGTTGGATATAATTTACTTTCTCTAATTTGTTTACATACCAAAAATCATGTAATTGGATGTGCCTATTCTGTGCATCAAGTGGTCCAAAAATGAACAGTCTAAATAATACTAAGTGTGTATATATACATATATATATTATCACTTGATGCATAGGCTAGAGATCTGTAAATCACATAATTTTTGGTATCTAAACAGTTTAAATACAGTAAATCACATCTCAAAATTTAGATCATCGAGAGACCTCTATTTTCTAATGCAGAGGTAATATAATCTGAATAGAGATCCATTTGGGAGTAGTTAAGTCCAACTCTTTTTTTAATAAAAGAAAAATATTTTTTTTTTTAAATTTTTGTTGGGGGAAATGAGTCTGCCCGCCAAGCGAAGGGCGAAGACCTTGACATGTCAACCAGGAAGTTCCCATCGGCCTTCTTGGCAATTCACATTTAGATTCCAGTGACGTGTCAGTTAACTACTGCTCCCAACTACCATTGCCTCCGCCATAAATTCGAGCTCCTCCGCCTCCGAGCTTACAACCCACACAAATAAGTCATCTCCAAGTCCTTGGATTTCCTCTCTGCTTCCTTCCTTCCCTTGCTACCGTAATTCCCTCCCTCCCTCTTCGACCTCACTGCAGTACTAATGGCGTCCTCGCTAACCTTCAAGGTTCACCGGCACGAGCCCGTGCTCGTTGCTCCGGCGGAGCCCACCCCGCACGAGTTCAAGCGCCTCTCGGACGTCGACGACCAAGAAGGCCTCCGCTTCCAAATCCCGGTGATCCAATTCTACCGCCACGATCCCTCCATGGCGGGGCGTGACCCTGCGAGGGTCATCCGCGAGGCCCTCGCCAAGGCCCTCGTCCACTACTACCCGTTCGCCGGCCGGCTCAGGGAGGGGGCCCGCCGGAAGCTCGTGGTGGAGTGCACCGGGGAGGGGGTGTTGTTCATCGAGGCGGATGCCGACGTCCGTCTCGAGCAGTTTGGCGATGCTCTGCAGCCGCCGTTCCCGTGCCTCGAGGAGCTCCTCTACGACGTCGAAGGCTCTGGGGATGTGCTCAACTGCCCCCTCCTGTTGTTTCAGGTAATTAACCAAATGATTACAAATGATACTTATTTTTTGGTTAAGAAAAAAATAATAAGCTAACAAGCGATTAGCTCTACTATATATATACTCTAACAGCAACAGCAAAAGAGCCGTAGATTCCAAATAACAAACTAAACTAAACATCCAGAGGAGTTGCAGGGAAAATTCTTTTTCTTGATTTCGTTAAATTGATTTCTTTTTCTTATTTGCATATATCTCTCATATGTACAGATCTTGCTTATTTATTTACCTATTTTCCTACACGTAAGATCTAAATACAGGATAAGATCGAAAACTAAACAACTCAATGCTTTTATAACTCAATACTTATATTGTTTATTGTTGAATCCATAATTAATCCTATGGGATTGTTGGATCATTTTATATACCGTAGTTTCAGGCTATAGATCAAGCCAAAGGAAGGTCCCTTTCTATCCATCCTATATATTGTTTTTTCTTTTCATGTCGGAATAGAAACTTATTATTTGATTATACGATACAAGATTATACAAGAAGGAATTCCTTATTTATAGAAAGAAACAACTATTTTTCTTTTCGATGAGAATTTGTAATATATAATATGAGAGAAACCCGCCTTTATATTTTCCCCCGAAAAAAAAAAAAAAATACTTTAGAATCTTAGACAACCTTGCTAAGAAGTAAACAAGAAGCATATCTCTTTTCTACTTTCCTGTCTTTTCAAGAAAAAAAAAATCTTGTGCAAGTATCCTCGGATTGCATACGGCAGAGAGCGGTATAATTCAGAATCGTTACTACGTCGATTATAGAATAAAGAACGTTGTATAGCATGCAAATCGTGATGCATGTGTATGGTGCACAGTATCCATCTGATTCATGGTGCAGGATAAAACTTTTCCATAAATGGGTGCACCCATCTGAAAGTAAGGACGACTCTAGCACCAGAGACAGATGGGTGGATGAGAACGTACGTTTTCTTGATTTCGTTAAATTGTTTTAAAAATGTCTTTGGGATCTCACGCAACCTTGCGAAGAAGTACACAACAAAACATTCTATTTACTTAAATTCTTGGCCATGTATACTAGAATCGTGCATGATAGAGAATAGCATAATCGAATAGTTATCAAATAAAGCATGATGCCGTAGCATGCAAATCATGCTGTGTGTGGCACACAATATTCTACCATTTGATAGCTGTTGAATGATGTAGCAGCCAGAGATATACTTCTATCTGTTAGATCCAAGCTTGCAGGATGGGAGAAATTATATCCTACACATGCATCAGATTAGAGGTGGGCTCCATGCATGCATAGCAATTTGATATGACCCCATGGGGGCATAAGATCCACGAGAATGCATTATTGAAGGTGCAGGATGTAAATATTTTCCCAGATAATGGGGACACATCTGAATGCAAGGACAAAGGTGACCGCATGAGCATCGAAAACGTTTGCCGGGTCGTAAGAATATATATATATATATATATATATATATATATATATATATATATATATATATATATATATATATATATATATATATATATGTAAAGGGGGAGGGAGCTTCCAACGTCACCGAGCGTTTTGAGAACCGACAAATTACATGCTGTCAAGTCATATCACAATAATTTTTTTTTTTTTTTTTGGCAGGTGACGCGGTTGCAGTGCGGTGGGTTCATCTTCGCCATCCGGCTCAACCACACCATATCGGACGCGCCCGGTCTGGTCCAGTTCATGAACGCGGTGGCCGAGCTCGCCCGCGGCTTGCCTGCCCCCACCGTTACCCCCGTCTGGAAACGCGAGATCCTGGAAGCCCGTCACCCGCCACGCCCCGCCTTCGCCCACCGCGAGTACGAGGAGGTCCCGGACACCAAGGGCACCATCATCCCGTTGGACGACATGGCTCACAGGTCGTTCTTCTTCGGACCCGGCGAGATCGCTTGTCTCCGGAAACGCGTCCCACCTCATCTCCGCAGGAGCTCCACCTTCGAGGTCCTCACGGCGTGCCTCTGGAAGTGCCGCACCGTGGCTCTCTCCCCCGACCCCGACGAGGAGGTCCGCATAATCTGCATCGCGAACGCCCGCGGCAAGCAGTCGACCAAGATACCGGAGGGCTACTACGGCAACGCGTTCGCGTTCCCCGTGGCGGTGTGCGCGGCGGGGAAGCTGTGCGGGAATCCGCTGGGGTACGCGCTGGAGCTCGTGAAGAAGGCGAAAGGTGAGGTGAACGAGGAGTACATGAAGTCGGTGGCGGACCTGATGGTGCTGAGAGGGCGTCCGCACTTCACGGTGGTGCGGTCGTACTTGGTGTCCGACGTGACCAGGGCCGGGTTCGGAGACCTGGACTTCGGGTGGGGGAAGGCGGTGTACGGTGGTCCAGCCAAGGGAGGGGTCGGAGCCATCCCAGGGGTGGCCAGCTTCTACATCCCCTTCAAGAACGCCAAGGGAGAGCATGGGATCGTGGTTCCTGTTTGCCTGCCTGCTCCGGCCATGGAGAGGTTTGTGGCCGAGATCGATACACTGATGAAGGAGCCTGCCGCCGAGGAGAAGATGGAGAGCACCACCCCACGCCCCATCATGTCTGCACTTTAAGAAACGTATCCGTTTGCGTGCGACCAAGAGTATCAACTTCTGTTCTTGTTTGCTCGTGTGAGATAGAGTTGGTGTTGTTGTTTAATCCAAGGGTACACATACCCTCTTTGTTTATAAGTTAGAGCAGCCGTGGGTTTCTCCACAGCGCGTACCAATTATGTGCTGCGGTTAGACAAGGCTCGTATGATTTGTAACTAGCAATTATATACGTTTTATAGTGATATAAAATCTCGTAAAGTTGAGGACTTTCCCAACTACCGCTGCTACTGCAACGACAAATGGAGAAATCTTGATGGTATGATTTGTGACCCGCAACGTCGAAGTTATGGGTTGTGCTTCAGCTTTGGATGCTTGGCTTTGAACTTGTACCTGATTTCTTATAAAAAAAAAAACAAGCTACTAGCCTTTGCCGACGCTTTTAAGCATTGGACCATTGGTAAATCCCCACGCTTTTCTAAGCATCCGTAATGCATCGCCTATGTCACAATGGAGAAAATTATTTTCGACGCTTCGAAAAGCGTCAGGAATTAGTGACGCTTTACTGACGCTTTATAGCGTCGGTAATTTGGCCATAGCGACGCTTTAAAGCGCCGTTAACATAAAGTTAGCGACGCTTTAAAGCGTCGCTAAATGTTCGCTTTACGAACGCTTTAAAGCGTCGCGAATAGGCATCTGGTCGTGACTTTAACGAGGCTTTAAAGCGTCGCTAATTCACATCTGTTCCTGCTTTTAACGACGCTTTAAAGCGTCGTTAGCATATTATTTTTTTATAAAAAATTTAAATAAATTTTAAGCCCTGTTTATAAAATCAAAGCCACACACACTAAATGAGATATACACATGGCACAATCAAACGTATCTAAACATTCATATTGTTACATTCGTATTTTCAAATTACATTCATATTGTCAATTTACAATGTACTTCAAAAAGTATAAAAAAATACATATAAAACTCCAAAATAAATGCTTCAGGGGTCGATGGCATCACCATCTCTACGTGCAGATGAAGTATCAGGAACATGTAATAAAAAAAACTTAAGAAGTTAAGAATATGAAAATTATTAAGCTCTTTAAAAAAAATATGATACTTTTGTTAAATGTTCAAGTAGATGTAGTAATTTACCTGAGGAGGGACAAACTGATGCAACATAGATGTAATCTGATTAATTTGAGCCCTCAAAGATTGTATCTCTGACTAGTGGCTCTGTTTCAACTATTATATCTCTGCCTTCAGATCATTAACCTCTGCAGTGCTACTACTCTGTCTAGCATCTTGAATATATCTACCCACTGCAGACAACTGAGTGGGGGTAACTCCAACGCCATAACCCCTCACTCGACCATAACGCTCCGAACCCATCAATTCGGTAAACACCTGAGCTTCGATACCTCTGGTGTTGCCGATTGAAGATGACTCTCCAATACACTCTGAAATAAGGGATGTAGCTCTGTCCTACATCTCTCGACTCCTCTCGGACAAAGCTGCCATCTCGGTGAGTGTGAGTCATCTTATAGAACTCCACCTCACCAGGTTTCCTTCCATGGTCTTCCATCTACAACAAAAAGTATATTGGAAGTGCTATATATCATGATACATGCTATATGATACAAGAGTTTCAAAGAGTTTCAAAAAAACTTACGAATTCAGCTCTGAGCCTCGCATAACTCTTTGAGCCTGAAGTGTGAGGAACTGTTTGAGATGCTCGTGCGGCTCGACAAATATCAGAATATGTCTACCACGGAAAAAGTAAACATTATAATATATTAAATGTATTAAACATTATATAAGGTATTGAGAGAGAATACACAACCTGTCCTCTCTCGGAAAACCAATAGTGAACGAGCTCCCTCCACTGATGATGGTATACATCAGGAGGACAAACACGAGCAATCTCCTCCTCTATCATACCCTCGCGCTTCGAGTCGGCCTTCAACTTCGACTTATATTCTTTCCATTTGCGGTTGAGTGACTTTAGCACCCAATCATGGCTCTCTGGAGGGAGCACAAACTTTTTCTACACCAAAGTAAAAAATGTTATAATAATATTAAATGAAAAAATTAAAATTGTAACTATGAAGCAAATTAACATATAGGTATCAAATTAACGATATTAAATTCAATTCTTTACCTGTACAATATTAATAAAATTTTGAACTCCATTCAAATATTCGTCACTGGATCTCGGCTTATTCATCCAACTTTTGTCCATTCTAAGAAAAAACAAGGTAAATGATGCAGTCAAAAATATGCATGCGTACACTGACTGAAGCAAAATTAAGTTAAACAAACAGCACTTAATCAATTAATTCAATGATTGCATAGCCTACATTAACTAACATGGTCTGAATTTTGACTAGCTTTAGATAGTAAAGTAGACCAACCTCAACAGGATTCTAAGCCAACAGAGCTCTATAATCATTGCATGCGAAAGATAAGAGTAGCTAACTAGCTATATGTATCAAAACATAGGAACAATAAAGCCTTCAATTAAGCATACAGCCAGATAATCTCAGGTTAAAATGCATGAGATGAATTAGAGAGCCATGATGATCTCCTTACATACATATATCACTACAAAAGAAGGAAGAACTCCCGACGCTTTTTTTTGTCTCTACCGACGCTTATAAGCGTCGGCGAATTCCCAGCCCACGCTTCACAAAGCGTGGGTCAAACGTCGGGCAGGTGGGCGTGGGTCCGATTTTTGCCGACGCTTTCTCTTAGCGTCGGCAAAAACAGGACTTTCCCGACGCTAATGAAAGCGTCGGGAAAATACTCAACACCGACGCTTATAAGCGTCGGCGTTAGCAACCTGTTTTTAAAAAAAAACAGGTGAGGCGCTTGTGGACGGAGCGGCAAAGACAGGAGAGTTCCTGATGAGGCGCGGAGTCGAAGGTGAGGGAGATGGGGAGGAGGGGGTGAGGCCGGAGACGGCGGCGGGTCGGACGGTGGTCGGTCTCCGGGAGTTGGCGCGGGCGAGAGAGGTGAGGCACCAGCCTTGAGCTGCGGCGGTCGACATTGTGCAGGGGGGCGAGGGCTGTATAAGCTTCTTATAATTTTTAAGGGCCCGGGAAGAAGAGGATAGAGAGAGTGATCGGCCTCTCTGGCTTCGGTTTCTTATCCTTCAGCCTCCACTCGATTCAGATGAGGATTGAAGATAAACAGGCCACAGCCACATATATACGAGAGTGTGAAAGGAACGGACTCAGAATAGAGTTTGTGACGGCGATCCGGAGGAGCCCTCGAGTGCCCCAGCTTCGAAGCCCAGGCGGCGGCGGATTAAAAAAAATTAGGGGAGAACGGGTGGGGTATCCGGTGTGGGATTAAAAGAAGAACGCCGGCGGATGGTGGGGTGGGCGGATGGAGCGGCAGAAAAAAGGAGGGATCGGGGGAGCGGCTGGGTGAAGAAGGAGGGACCTCCGACGACGCTTTAAAGCGTCGTCGTCTCTAAGATCGGGGCAGCGGCTGGGTGAAGGAGGGATCGGGGGAGTTGGGCCCTTTTGGCCTCCGACGACGCTTTAAAGCGTCGTCGTATCTTTTCGCCTCTGACGACGCTTTAAAGCGTCGTCGTCTCTAAATTTCACCCAACGCTAAAACAAAGCGTCGTCGAGTTTCGACCGCGCTCGTTTTTCGCCGACGCTTTTTGATAGCGTCGGCGGGGAAGAGTCGGAAAAACTATAATTTTTTGTAGTGTATGTATGTATCAACATGTATATACAAGATTAATAAAATCGGTATTAATAATAAGAGTTTGTAATTAGCTATTGTTAAAGTTCATTCCGTAATGCACAAAATGAATTTGGTTATTGAAACCTTGTGTCTATTGTAATTTGTTAAATTGTTGTATTACATTTTCAGAATAGTTGGAGAAAGAACTAAAAAAAAAGGCACCCCGCGCATCACATAGGTTATATACTATACTACAAGAAACTTGGATATTAGCGACTCTTATTTGCCAACACTTATTCCAAGCGTCGGTAGAAAATTTCCTCCGTCAACATTTGCCGACGCTTTTTAAAAGCGTCGGCTAATAACGACGCTTAAAAGCGTCGCCGAACCCAACCCTTCCGCACATCGGCAGATCTGAAAAAAAAAAATTGTTTAATAGCCAAACCCAACCCTTCCGCACAGATGGAATAAAGGTACTGATCGAGGAGGTTGTTTGTATTTCTGAAGGGAGGAGAAGATGCAGACCGCAATTGGTAATTTTTTTGGCAAATGGTAAAGCGCGACGCTTTAAAGCGTCGGTAAAGCGCGACGCTTTTAAAAGCGTCGGAAAATATTTTTTCCACTTAGCATAGGCGACGCTTTACCGACGCTTTGGAAAGCGTCGGGATGGTTTCTAACGACGCTTAAAAGCGTCGCTAATAGCCAAAAAAAGCGTCGCTAATGTCCAAGTTTCTTGTAGTGCTAGTATATTTCAAGAGTGTAACATAACTGTCTATTTTTTGGTTAATAGGGAAGGATTTATGGTGCAATCAAACATCGGGATTGATCTCTTTCCCTCAAGTTTGTTATCTTCCTTGAGCTAATGCTCTACTGTTGCTTTTCTAAGGGGGTTAACCCTTCTCTTGTGGAAAAAATATAAATATTATAATGATTGAACTGCTATTTTATAAGAAGATAGTCTATGAGAGATTTGGGAAATTACAAGTACACTATATTGCATGATTTTTCTCATTCTCTATCGTCTCTTGCTAATGTTGCATGGACATCAAATGTAGTTGGGAGTGTTCTTCTCTATCTTCATACTTTATTTCAGTTCACAGACACTTGAAAAATTTACAGATGGCTGTAACCTATAACTTCTTTATGGCATCAATGCAGCTGGGTGAAATACATGGGCAAGAGTCAAATTCATATGTCTTTTCCCTTTTTCTACTCAGAAAACTACCTGTGCCAGGATAGAGGTTATGTAAATCCACAGTCAAAAGCAATTACCCTCGGCTTCTTTTTAACCCATTAATTACACTAGAGCAAGACCACTTCCAAAAATTAATTTGAGGACGGTCTTGTTCGACTTAGGCCGGCGCATTGCTGATCCTAGACTAGGATGATGGTCTAGACTCTAGACTTAGGCCGGCGTTATAGAAGATGGGGCCATGAGATCACGAGGTTGTCGACGAAGCATTCGGTCTTCATCATCTCTTTGCTGCGGTAGTGTTGGTGCTGGTTATCCTGCGGGTGAATAAGTTGTGATCGCCATGGCCACCTTGGGAGGAGTCCATGATGCGAAGGAGATCCAGAACAGCGTTGAGATCCAAGAGCTCGCTCGCTTCGCTGTCGAAGAGCACAACAAGAAGGCGGTGAGGACTGGAATAGTCTCGATCTCTTTATTCTGCATATCCTCCCTTTCTTTGTTCCAGTGGATATATATATATGTATATGCTTTCTTGATTAGTTCGTTTATTAATTAATTCATGTATCAATGGATTCCCATTGTTTGGCAGTTTTTCCATGTTAGATCTATAATTTAATGCATGAGGTCGAATTTCCTTTTATCTAACTTGTCTTGTTTCTGCCGAGATAAAAATCAGGAGGAGGAGGGAGACTTGGAATAAGCCTTATGCTGGTCAAAAAACTTTTGCAAAACAAAACAAGGGATAGTTATTTTGGTGGAACCTGGAGAATAATTATTTTAGAGAAGGCAATGAAAGTAAGAGAGCAAACGAAACTATATATTTCCAAAACTACCACCTCAAAACTTAGAAAATAAGCTAACAAAGCAAAGGAAACGCCAGAATCTATACAATTACAGAGAATTCTAAAGCATAAACCGGAGATTAAAAAAGAGACAGAGGGAAACGAGTTCTCAAGTATACCTGATAAGAGAGCAAGTCTTCCTTTGATAACTTTCCCAAATTTCTAAGCCAACGAAGAGATCTGAAGAGCAGTAGATCTAGATCGCATGCAATCGCTCCAATCCACTGAAATGAAAAATTTTAATACAGTAATGAATGAACATTCCTAAAATAAGGAGACAGAAAGAGAAAGATATATAATTATCTCCAGGCAGAGCTCTCTCCTTCTGAAAGAGAAGAAGATAATCCTATGATCCTATGATCGAAGCAAGAGAAGAAGATAATCCTTGCCGGCTCCAAACTTCGAACGCCGTGTGAGTGCTCTGTGGCGGAGGAGGAGGAAGTCGTCCACGAAGAGGAGGCCAATGGAGAGGGGAGGAGGGGAAGGAGATGCGGTGGAGATCGGTGAAAAGGGCTAAGGACGGAAGGGGTCGGTCGCCGTGACTTAGGGATTTAGGGCTGCGGGCTGTGGGGAGAGGGGATCGATTAGGTTTTGTGATGGGAGGAGTGAAGTCCGACGACGCGTATAAGCGTCGTCGTATTTTTACCTATGCCGACGCTTATAAGCATCGGTAATATTTTTTTACCGACGTTCTTTACAAGCATCAGCAGTTACTGTGGGAGAAAAAAAATTGCCGACGCTTTTATGTAGCGTCGGCAATATAGAGTCGCCAGAACTATTTATTATTGTAGTGCTTGAGGATATGATGCTAGTAGTAACTCAAAATAATAGGAGCTGTAGAAATTTTATCGTAATCAAAACGGATCGAAATAAAGCTTACTTATTATAGATCGAGTTATATCCCCAGTTTTCGGTCGAATCATAAGTCGTAAGCGTAATTATAGAATTAAAAAATGCTTCTTGATCCCAACTTAAGAACCCTTTTTGCCAGAAAAAATATGGAGAAAAATCACTCTGCTTGTTTTAGTTTTTCTTTGTATGTTGTTTTCCTTTCTTTCTTATATTTTTTTGTTTTGCAACTACCCATATATATAGAGGCAGAAATTAACTTTCTTTGGTAGTTATGAGATATCCAATAGGTGTCATTGACTGGTTGTTTCCCTTCAAATAAAATAGATCAGGTCGATCCATCATGGACAGATTGACCCGACTCCAAAAACCAATATCTTCCACTCGCACATGATGGGCTTGACATAATCTCTACAGCAATGTAGTAGATCTTTTCTCATATTTCTCTCATGCCAATTCATACTTGGCAAATAAGTCGTGCGACCAGTGATGTATGCGATTGAGCTTTTATGCTATGCACCTGTTAGGGATACATAAGAGCTCACGAATTAAGAATATTAAGTTATATGTCACCATAACCCATTTCTATCTCCTTATATCTTTCAACCATCTCTGATCCCTCAAACAATATGAGAGCATACTTAATCATTCTCACTACATATATTCACAATTATATCTAACTTTCTTATATACGATATAATTATCTGGCCGGTGAATATAAGTAAGGACGTAAAGCAAAATAGTTTTTCTTTTCTTACTCGAATCTCTCAATTTCAATCTGATTGCTTTCCTATACATGCTCCATATAGTTGAATCATCCATGGTTGTAGGTAATATGCTGAAGTAATGAACATCAAACTGAAATATAAAGAAATAGTTAAAAGTTATTAGCATATTATATGGGGTCATATATAAGCCTCATAAAGACTCACAAAGTGAGCAAGCAGAGATCGATTCTCTTAGTTCTTTTATTGGTCGAAATAGCACATATGGTATGAATCATGTGCTACAATGTTATTCTCTACCCCCATTAAGCGTATGTCATTTTTTTTAACAAATACCATACAGACTTTAGCTCAGGCATATTCCAATGCCTAACTTGAGTTCCACTTTTAAATGCTCTTTATCACAACAAACAATCAAGAACTCACATATGACTTTTGAACAGGCTAGATGAATGGTGGGGTCATCCATCTCAGTCAATACAAAAATATCAATTTTGACCTCATCTTGACTTCTTATCAAGGTGACATTAATTTTAAGCATGATCTCTCATCAATATAACCTTTGTGCTTAAATGTCTCATCTTTATACGTCACTAGATGTTAAAGGCGATTGCTCGTGTGAGAGAGCTAATCTAAACCTATTAGACATACTTAATCTCTTCATGTGCCTAGCATATAATGTGTGTGTGTATTATTTCAAATGTACAAAATTACATTCTTATGGACAAAATTGAATAAATCAAATATTATTCATAAATGAGTATTGTATTGGAAGTGACGAATTTATAACACTTTGCAATAATTTGTTAATACAATCTACGCAATCCTAGGGATCTGACATGCCTTAGAAAAATATCTCTAGGAATGGGTTTCGTAAGTGGATCAGCTACCATTTGATGCGTAGATATATATATTTCAAAGATACTTCCTTTTTTGCTATAATGTCTCTCATAAAATTATACTTAGTATCAATGTGTTTGATTCTATTATGATATTGGGATCCTTAGTATAAGCAATACCCACATGACTATCACAATGAATCATTATCGGTCCCAAACTATCATCAATCATTCTCAGATGTTGCAAAAATCTCCTCAACCAAACACCTTCTTGTACTGCAGCCGCACATGCTACAAATTCAGCCTCCGTAGTAGATAAGGCAATACAAGTTTGCTTTTTGCTATTCCAAGAGATGACACCATTATTTAGCAAAAACATATAACTTGAAGTCAATTTACGCTCATCTAGGTCTCCTCCCCAGTCAACATCTGTATACTCTTTTAAGCATAAATCATTCCCTTGATAACACAAAGAATAATCAATTGTGCCTTTCAGGTATCTCAATATCCTCTTTATCACTTTCTAGTGTTCACATCCTGGATTAGATTGATCCGACTGACAAGACCCACGACATAGCATATATATAGGCGAGTACACATCATAGCATACATCAAACTTCCAACAGCATTTGAATATGGTACCTTGGCCATATCTTCCTTTTTTTTTGGAGTCTTGAGATACATTTTGAGACTTAAACTTTCGCTTTTCGCAATAGGAGTGCCTATTGGATTACAATTTTTCATATCAAATTGTTTAAGGATTTTCTTAATATAAGACTCTTGCGACAAAGTTAAAAGTTTCTTTGAACAATCTTTATGGATTTTCACACGAAATGTAACTTGTTTCTTCCATGTCTTTTATTTCAAAATGAGTAGACACCCATTTCTTAATGGTTTTGACATACTCTTTATAATTTCCAGCCAATAATATGTCATCCACTTATAGAGATAAAATTACATATTTCTCTATAAATCGTTTAACATAGACACAGTAGTCTTCATCTATCATAATGAAATCATAAGAAATTACTTTCTTATGAAATCTCAAGTACCACTGTCTTGATGATTGCTTTAGGCCATATAAAGATCTCTTTAATTTGCATGTAGATTTCTTCTTCCAACTCACCATTTAGGAAAGCTGTTTAACATCCATTTGATGCAATTCTAAAATAGATCCATCCGATTTGTGTTTTATCTTGAGAACCCACTTGTTCCTAATAGCCTTACGCCCTAACGAAAGATTAACCAAATTCTAGACTTGGTTTGATCTCATTGACTCCATTTCTTCTTCCATTGCTTTCTTCCACTCATCCTTCGCAGGGCATGAAAGTACCTCAGTTACTGATTTGGGCTCATCATTATCTTGCGGATACCATATAAGCTTCTCCTTCGATTTCAAATCGGCATCAGGGAACACCTTTTTGCATACTCTGTTGTAACTGGGTTTCAGAAGAATTAAATTCATCTGGAGGCATGGTACTCCCACTTGGTTCAAGTGGTTGAGGCAATTGTTCTTGCTCCTCAATAAATTCATTATTTGTACGATTGTCCACCACGTCATATAAGGACTCTTCCTTGTTATTCTCACCCCTACTAGATAATTCATCCTCCAAGAATGCAACATTTCGTGATTAAATTTCAGTTACACTTCTATCAGTCTGTTCTCCAATAAACACATATCCTTTGGAGTGTTTTGAGTATTTTATAAAGATACATTTTCTTCCTCTAGGACCCAATTTACCATATTTGCTAGAGGAATTAAGAACATAGGTAGCCGATCCCCAAGGTCGTAAATGATTTAGGTCAAGTTTTCTATTTGTCCATAGCTCATATGGGGTGGAAGGTATTGATTTAGAGGGTACACGGTTAAGAATATAGGTTACGGTAAGCAAAGCGTCCCTCCAAAAGGACATTGATAAATTTGCTTGGGCCATCATTGACCTATCCATTTCTAATCATGTCATATTCCTTCTTTCGGCTATACCATTCTATTGTGGTATACCAGGAATAGTCAATTGTCTAATTATCCCTTTTTCATTATACAATTTTTTGAATTGCTCAGATAGATATTTACGTCCATGGTTAGTCCTTAATGTCTTAATCCTTCTATCTAATTGATTCTCAACTTCATTTGTGTAATGTCTGAAACACTTTAGTGCCTCTGACTCATAAGAAATCAAAAAGATGGGATCATAATGTGTAAGATCATCTATAAACATAATGAAATATGAGGCTCCATATCTCGCCCTCACATTCAATGGACCACAGACGTCTGAATGAATTAATTGCAATGGAAACTCGGTTCTGGATCCTTTGCCAGATAGTTTTCTCGTTGTTTTTCCAACTAGACAGTATTAATAAGTAGGCAAATCAACTTTAGAGAGTATCCCAAGAAGACATTCTCTTGCCGGCTGGAAACACCATATCTTTTTGGAAACCAGCATTTTCTTTTAGGAGCCACAACTCTTCCAAAAAAGGTGTTTCACAAAAAGATATTTTTAAGCATTTAAAATAACTAAAATTTAGAGAATAAGAAAAATTATTTTTTTAAAAATTAAAACTCCAACAGTGCTCTCACAAGAATGCTGCCATTGTAGTTCTCTTTTAAGCAAATAGTCACAAACAGATGTACAAAATAGCAGATTGGATTTGCACCATTTCAAAGGCTGTTGGAAACCTGTTTTCTTGTACACAAGGTCTAAAGGTTAGATTTCCAATCTGTCACTTGATACCTTCACCAAGCACAAGCTAAGCATCTTTTATCTTTTATCTCTTCACCGTCCCCAATCAAAGTGATGCAAGCACTCGAATAATTAACTCTTTACTGAAGCTATGAACTCTTCCAATAACGTAAACTAAAGTTCACTTTGCATGGCATTTCATACTTTAGTAGGCTCTTAATTTGATTCAACATTCTAATCCTTTAATTCATCTGCTTTTTCTAATATCGATATATATATATATATATACATATGCCAGCTTGGATGAGAACATATAGAATTAAAAAGATGAAAAAATTTCTCAAAAAAAAAGCTGACAATAATTTCAGACTACCAAACCTCTTAAACAGTTTGACATTGGCCCAATTCGCTTGTTTTCTCTATTTTAGGCCTGTTGGCAAGTTCGCATTCTAGACTGAAACATACATGCAAACATACATATATATCATGCTCGGTCGTTGGATATTTCCGACTTGCTTTTTTTGCAGTCGCATCATCATAACTCGAGTCATTAATGGTTGGCGGAATGCATAAAGAGAGAGCCGCACCAAGAACATTCACGTGTGTGGTGCGAGACCAAAAGCTAGCTGAAGGCGGAGACAGCAGGTGGCATTACCTTCAAGGAAAGGTCCAAACGGCAGCATTATGCGGGGGCATTTCAGTTCGCTGCACTCAAAAATATTTTATTTTGATCTTATCTCTCTTTTTGCTATAACGCTTGCCATTTTTATGATGACCAGTTTTATTCTTTTTGGATCATCTTCCAGTCTCCTTCCCCTTCCTGCCCTTATTCCAGCTGTATTTACACTTGGAGCTCGAAGCTTCCTGCGCACCATTTTCAGCCACACATATAAGACTAGAAGTCCTTGTTGCTCTAGGTCGCTCATCTTCTAGCTTAATATGGCGGGCAGTATCAGCAAAGATTTTTAAGTTATCATTATGGGTTAGATTTATCTTCATATGTTCCCAATTATCAGAAAGAGACTGAATTAAAATTTGTACTTGCTGCTCATCCGTGAGTATATGACCAGCTGATTTTAACTCCCTAATCATATTAGTCATCTCTCTCAGATGTTGTTTAATTGTAGATTGTGACGCTTTTTGTATGTGTCAAACTTTATAGTCAACTGTTGGGGTTTGATCACGGTGGTTCCTCCAAACTTATCTTTCAAATGTATCCACATTTCGTGAGCAGTTGGGAATTGCTCGCATTCACAAATGAGATCATCAATCATGGAGCTTATTAAAATTCTACGAGCTAAAGTATCATTTTGTTCCCATACTTGATAAGCCTCCAGATCTCTTATATGCTGAGCACTATTCCTTTTACTAGGGTCATCCATTTTTTGATAATGGATTCAAGTACTTGCTGTTCCTCGAAAATATATTGGATCTATATATTGTAATTATCACCATCCCGTTTTTCACCTTTACTTAGATAAGCTATTATATTCTTTCTTTTTTTTTGGGTTAACAAGTTATTATATTCTTTGATGCCATGGTCTACCAAGTAATAAAAGATATTAGGCAATACTCAAAACACACACACATCTAACTTTGTGCACATATAAATTAAATTAATGATAATTTTACATGAGTACCAATTTGAAAGTTCACTATGTTCCCAATCATCATTTGTAAAACAAATGTTCCATCATCATGTATTTAATTGCATTGCACAAAGAAAAATTCTAAAATGAGAGTTTCCATCACAATGTGATTTCAGCTCCCACTTAAAATGATATTTCCATATAATCAACATTAATTAAATGCCCAAAATATTTAATTATAAAAATATCAAATAGGACAAATCACATATAGCATACGCATTAAACTACATGTGTTCACAAGTAGTACAAATTTCATCCTACTTCATACATAAGTTCTATAAAATTCACAAACAATATATGTACATTAATCTCCGCCTTAAAACTTCGAGACACTGGTATTTTTTTATTGATTAAATTGCTTGCAAGTTTAAGCCCCATTTTTTCTATCCAAGGGTATAGGCCAATGCAACCTTTTGTGCTTCGAGGATTTGAACAAATGGAGAATGTTCAGCATGCTTTGTAGCATTTTGTACAGTTAACTCCAAATCAATTTCCCACCCATGGCACAAAATTTGTTTCACAGCTTTATACTCCTTTTCTAGGAACTCTAATTGTATCCAAATATCGTTAACTATTATAGCCCAATGGGCCAGTAAGGACCAATGTAACCCTTCAACCTTTTCTTTTTCTAATGAAATAAAAACATCTATCTCAATGTTCATTATTAATTTATCCATTAATTTTAAGTGTTGGCTAATGGTGTGATTTGGGTCCATTTCATAAGACATCAAGGTGTAGTATAATTCCTCAAACTCATAGGGCAACATCCTTTTATTATACTCGGCGGCAACCCTTAAAGCATTCTCAGATTTTGCTTTCTTATCTATAGCCATTTTCAATTCGGCTTCCTAGGCTTCAGTTCTCTTGCCTTTTTTTTCTTTTTTATTATGCGGTGAAAATGCCATCTACCCCATATAAGAAAATACTAAGGGTTATGCAGAGGCTATTGAGAAAAATTTAACTACTAAGAAAATATAATTTAAGTACTTGATATGAAAGAACATTAAATTTAAAATTTTCAGAACTAGAATCATAATTTTTTGATTAATATATAATTTATTATGATTTTTCCAAGAAAAAGATTGATAAATAATGCTCTTTCATATGTTTTAGGAGGGTATAAAGTCCTAAACGTAAGTATTTCCTCCCACTGGACTTCAAACCCCCAGAATATGAAGCCTAAAAGCCACAAGAAATTTTCAAAATTTTTAATTTTCAAAAAATAATTTTTCTGTCATTTTCTTCTCATTCCGAAACAAAAATAATAATAATAATAATTTATTTTATGTTCAGAAAAATAAAATAAATGACACAGAAAAATTCAATAAATTGAGATGAGTCCATTAGTGTGGTAAAAATTTGATTCTGATGTCTTTATGATGGAAAGTGAATGGTGGAACAGCTAAAGTTACTGTTTATCTTCTTCCTTTTTAAGCCAATAAAATTTCAGAAACTTTAAAAATTTTCAGATTTCCTAACTTCCTTAATTCTTGTCCAAAAATTACAAAGTTTATATGCACAGAAAGCTTGTGAAAGGATCTATCCAATGGCACCAAAAGCATATAAAAATATGCATCATACAGAAAGTTATAAATCTTCAAAGTTTCAAATTCCGTAACTAGGATTTGAGTTTTCTCTCACCACAGTGATAGTCGGGTTCTGAAACTTTTATGGTAGCTTCTCCTTCATGTTGCCTACATCCATGTTTTCAGATCAAAATATCATGCATATACAAAGTTACTATTTTTGGTCTAAAACTCTAGTTTATGTGAATTAAGTTTATGTGAATTATTCTCGAAACAGTGACTAAATCATTATTTTAATTCACAAATATACTAGAACAAAACCCTTAATGGCTTTAATACCAATATAGGAATTTTATCATAATCAAAACGGATCAAAATAAAATTTAATTGTTATAGATCGGATTGTATCACCAGTTTTCGGTCGAATTACAAGTTGTAAGCGTAATTATAGAATTGAAAAACGCTTGTTGATCACAACTCAAAACCTTTTTTGCCAAAAATAATATGGAAAAAGACCCCCCCTGCTTTTTATGGTTTTTTTGTATGTTATTCTCCCTTCCCTCTTATATTTTTTTGTTTTATAACTATCCATATATATAGAGGCAGAAATTAACTACCTTTGATAGTTATAAAATATCCAATGGGTGTCATTGAAGGGTTGTTTCCCTTCAAATAAAATGGATCGGGTTAACCCCTCATGGGTGGATTAACTCAGCTCCAAAAACCAATAGGAGTGTAGAAAGCTAGCTTGAGATCCATATGAAATGTTCGGGAATACTCCTTTCCTGTAAGCAGTTGTTCGGTAGCTAGATGTTATCTTGGTCCTCTCAATCAAAGAATTTATCTGATCATAACAGTCTTTAAGACCATCTTAACATCCAACTACATAATTTGGCTATGCAGGGTAAAATTTCGATCCTCTTAGTAGGAAGAAAAAAATTCAGGGGCTCTTAAGATGCATGGAAAGGAATCTGATTAGAACTATAATTGTCTGCTGATTTCAATTACCACTGTATTGCTTTCTGTGATAACAACATTTGTCTTAGGATCACCAAACATGCGTCTTTGATCATACTAGCAGGAGAAATGCAGCATACCAAGGAGAAATGCAGCAGCTGCTTTAATACATAGTTCAGGTCAAAAATTAAAAGTTCTCAAATAAACTAAAGTTCCTGTTTTAACAAAACAAACCAGAAGACTGGAACCTAGATATATGAGAAAAGACAGGAGCAACCACCTGAAATCATCTCCTAGAAATTGATAATAGGTAATTGGGGTATTTCCCCATTATTTTCATCTTTTCTCCTGTAGCTACCATTATCTCAAAACGATTTTTTTTCTCATCCACTCTAAGTAGCATCATCTTTGGTAAGACAAGTTCAATTAAAGTATGGATGCTCCCAGAATCAACTAAAATTGTGATTGGCTCACTTGATTGACCCCTTCAGCAGCTTTGTTCTAGAGGATAGCCCACCAACAATGGCATGCATAGAACATTTAGTGATGAATGTTCTTGAGAATTTTTATTCTCTTGATGTCCTTCCAGTTCCTGATACCTGATATATCCAATCATCCCTCATTAAAAATAATTGTTCTGTTCTGTAACGGTCACCCAGAACAAATTTCTCATCATAATTGTAACAAAGCCCTTTGATTCGTAAAAAGTGGAGACAATATGTGAATAGAGATTGCCATTTCTGACTGATATACTAGATGTGCTCATCTTGGATAAGCATTAAGTAGCACGCATAATGTTAAAAAGCTTGCAGATTTGTTCATCCTAAGTACTGTAATATGATGAATGTTGACTCGATAAGTAAATGCATAGATAATATATGCACAGTTTTTTCTTGCCTTATTATAAGCAAATGTATGGTAAATGTAGCTCGAGCAGCAGAGAGAGCAAGTGAAGACGAGAGAAGACAAGAAGATGATGCAGAACTTGCTAACAGTGAGGCTGTGGATGTACTTAGTTCAGACTTCAGAGTCTAAATGAAAGGAAGCATCTTATTTATTTGATAAAATACATGCCAAAACTAGTTAAGCACAACCAACAGCGAGTTCAACTCTATTTTGTAGATTAATGAAACTATTGACAAGATCAATGAGATGTTAGTTTAGTACTGCTTACTTGTTTGCTTCACACTAATCAAACTGTGTATCTTTCAGGGTAGGGAGCATAATCTAGTGTTTGAGCAAAGCTTAAAGCAAATCTACGCTGTTTCAGTCAAATGAATAAACCTATTATTGAAGCATCTTGCCTTTGTTGCAGGAGGAGGAAAACCTGAAGCACCTAAGGTGACAAGTATGTGGGAAATTTAACATCAAAACATGACCCGTGCATTTCTAACATGTGTTCTACTTTTTTTTTCTCTTCTAAAAGTGACATGTAAAAGAAAAATTCTTAACTGCATTTGAAGGCAGATGAAATTGTTAGAGAGATTCTGTATTCGAGTAGATCAGAAGCTTATTTCCACATATTATTTTCAACTGACCATCAGTGCAGACACGAAAGCCATAGCCAAGTCCTCAGGATTTACAATTAAGCTTAACGTCCCTTCAGTTGTAAGACATCCGTACGTCAACCATGTGCAATCCACCAAACATATCCATCCCTGTTCCAAGAAAACGCCCGTAAAGAGGTACTGTCATCATCAGATTTGTAAACCAAAGTTCACCAATTGATCATACTTTAAGATAACTTTGGAGCAAAACCCAAGTAGTGCAACTTCAAGATAATAATAGTACTAAACAAATCCATTTAAAGATGTTAAGCTTGATGAAGACTTGGGTGGCCACTTGAGCTGGCAGTTTTATTACTATATTCTATGTAAAGTCTGTAAGTACATATTAATATAATAGACCAACCATACACTTTGACAGACCTTGAATTTTTGATGATACCTCAAAAATCTATTTACAATATTTGATAACTTGACCGAGCATGACCGGGTTGCAAACCTGAATAATCTATTTACAGTGTTTTGTAATTTGACTGAACTCGATCTAGTGGATTCCCTGGTGGTGATTTCAAAGTCTTTGAATACAGTCATTACTAACAACCCGGATAAAATTTGAATTTAGAAATGCGGATATCATGATAAGGTGGCCCTTTAAACTCTGAGACAGGGTTGAACCTTTCGCGCGGAAGAAGGTTTCACCTTCCTTCAAGCGAATCCACCATTTGATCACACATTGGTTGCTTTGAGATCTGCGCACATGGATTGAGATCTGTCTGGAGCATGATCGGACGGCATCGAGAAAGAAGATCAATCATATTTTCACACGAAAGATAAAACCCAAGCCCTTGAACTCTCAGCGTGTTTTACCTTGCATGCAGCATAACATGTGACCGCACAATAAGCTTATGATCTATTGGAATCAGAAAGTTGCATTTGGAAATGAGTAACTTTGTGTTAAAAGCATGAAAGAAGCTGGAAACTGTTACCATTTCAAGTAAAACGATGTGCATTTCAACATATCCAAAATCACTAGACATGATAGTGCAAAATTCCATAACTACTGAATTTAATATAAAGAAACAATATCTAACAAAAAAGGAAAAGAAAAGAGAAAATGCCTTACCCATTATCATGTACTGCTAGTGACAGAATAGGCATCTGTATAACCCAAAAACTAATACATGGGGGCAAACTACAGTATGAAACAGTAAAATATCATGAACAGACTACAAGCTGACTAAAAGAACAATTCACATGCAATAGAGATTTGTTGCAAAATATCGAAGGAAGGAGGAATTTTCAGAGTTGTAGATCGTGGACAGAATCGTTAAGCGCATGTTTGGTTGGGGAGAGTTGGACTATAGAATGGGAATGGGAATGAGCAACTCTCATTCCAGCCATTTAGTTGGAGGGAGTCCTATTCCCATTCCAATTTCCTCCTGCCCTAATTCTCCAAAATCCAACCTCGACTCTCCCCAAATATTCAAATCCATTCTGATTTTGATTCCAATTACGAACCAAATACGTTGGACAATATGGCCATTTCGATTTCCATTCCAATCCATTCCGATTTCGATTGCAAACCAAACGCACCAACCCTCCAGGAGGAGAGAGCCTGGTGGTTTATAGAATGATAAACATGCAATATTATTTGTTGCTTAGCTATGAGATTTAGAAAAGGAAGATGAATGCTTTTACCAATATTTTGGTTTACTATACATGGGAACGTGGAAGAGAGAGGTTTTTGAACTCTGGGTGAAGGCATGAGAGCCAGCATTCATGTGATTATAAATTTTAGGAATGGGGAGGGACCAAAGAAAAAAGGCACAGGCAAAGTGGAGTGCTTACATTTCTTTGATCCTACTACCTTTTCGACATGAGACCCATGATGAGGCTTAGATAACCATGGCAATTGACCAGTTGATGCATAAGAGGTAAAGGGAAAAAGCAAGTAGCTCGAGTCTAGACTCTAGAGTACTGCAAGAAAAGGAAGATGTTATTCTTCCATGGAATATAACAAATAGGGAAGTTCTAAGCATTCATGCTAATAGAATTCGAAGAGAAAAGGAAGACAACCTAGCTCCATCTGCTCTGCTAGATACAATCATGCATGTCTTGAAACATTTTCTTCAGAGCTTGCAGTATAATTTGAAGGAGTCTACTTGTCAGTGCTGAAGTAAAAGAAAACTGACAAAACTATCACAAACACTGGAATTATGATATCATCTCATCATGCCATTTGCAACTTGCCTTCAAAGAACAATTAAAGAAATGCTGCTTCCTTCATGCAACTTGATTAAAAAGCAATATCAGGCTAAAGCATATATTTGGAGGTTTGGCAGATGAAAAGAATTGTAGGATATTACTTAAGATTTCGTATTGTTTGTGGCCTAAAATCCAGGGGGAAAGATTGTATCAGTTCAACACTCATCATAATATCTCAGCCCCGTTAAAAATTCTGATAAAGGCGGAACAAGTAGATTTAATGGTGCAACAACAGCATTCACATCCAAATTTGCTTTGATATAACAAAAAAAAAAAAAGCAATAGAGAAAGCTATTTACCATACATGCTAGTAGTTCAGCTCTCCAGTCTAATGATTCTTACTCTCCAATTATTCAAGGCATGTAGCATAACTTTTCTTTGCTTCTGCAATCATTTCCAGAGCCTTCAAGGGAGGAGATCTTTTTAGATTCTATTTTCTTCAGTTACACATTTGTTATGGGAGGCAAATAAGACCAAATATGTATTAAGAAGACCAGGCAAAAATGGAACCAACTGAAGACAGCTTGCCTTCTTGAATGTTAGCAAACTAAGTAAGCCCCATCTCTTCTATCAGGACTCTTACACTAGAAACTAATTAACCATAAAAGGACACTAAAAAATAATTAATGGAAGGAACATGCCATTTGAGCTGAAGCAGATTAACATAGATAACTAGAGCAGAGATATGTCTTGATAATAATATAAATGCCTGTGTTTGTTCGTTAGTTAAAGCCTAGCTCTTGGCCATCTAATTGATGGAATGACATTGTCAGGGGATCAAGTTGCCTTAGCTATTCAAGTATTGGATGAGCTAACATGATATGTCCAAAAACCAAAACCAGTTCTCAACTGATCAATTCAATCGAAACCAAAAGCCAAGCAATAAATGTTACCATCTTTCACAGATCAACAAGGCACATAACAAACCAAGAAGGAACCAAGAGTGAAGCAGAGGAATACCATCCCAAGAGAAAACAAACATCTGATCTTCGAACTGATGAATATATGAAGTATTTCAAACGGTTGTACAATCAATTAGTTTAAAAACATGAAATCCATATTCACTTGGCTCCCAAAGTTCAAATTTTTGGGATTCAAAAGCAAAAACCAGTTCATGAAGACCATAGATTTAATAAAAAAACACAGATCAACAGACAAGGACACAAACTTTGGCGGACCACTAAAGAAAAATTATGAATCGGAAGCCAAGGAATGAGAGGAACCAATCCAATAAGCTCCAAGCTGAGGAAATCCAGCACCTAAAGAGTAAGTGTTTGCAATATAAGAAACGAAATACAAAGCAATAAAGAACAGTTCATCGAATCCATCAATTCAATAAAATCACAAATTTAAGCATAAAGTTATCAACTTTAACAGATCATTAAAGAAATGAGACGGGGCAAAAGCAGATCGAAACGGGGTAGGCGGATCCCACGAGGAGACAACAAACAAAAACAAAGATCTGATCTTGAACCAGAGAAATCACATGATCCGGAGCGGCGGTGCACCGAAGGCGCCGAGCGTCGCATTCCGGCTCGGATTCAGTTGATGCAAGGCGGGATCCAGCTCACCGTCGGGCAAAAATCGAGCCCGTTCCCGACCTGCACCAAGCGAATCAGAGGCGGCGGCGACCATATAACAAACAAGGCCCAATGAATCATTCCATCAATGGACAGATAAGAATAAGAAGAAGAGAGAGAGGGAGGAAGCTCGCTGCAGGGGAAAAGCTAGAAGAAGAAGAAAAAGCCCCTATCCATCTCCCTACCGACCTCTCTCCCCCTCGGGTTCTCGCAATCGCCGCAGGGGACAGGGCGCCTACGGAAAGGGGTATACATAGGAGGATTGGACGCGCCGGATCGAGACACGTGGCGTGCCAACTTCGCGAAGCCTAGAAAACAAGGGCAGGAGGCGAACAGCGCTGGGGTCTTTGGGCAGCCCCCAACTCTTGACCACTTCAAAATTAAGTTTGACGGTTGTGCCTCGACAGATGGAGACAAAGTTTGTAATTTGGAATTATGACTCCAGATTGCTTGTGGCATGCGAACGGCACGCTTATGATATGGCTGCTATTGCAGCTGAGCTCAGAGCAGCATGAAAGGAAGTCATCTATGCGAGGAGGATCCTATGGGCTGATTGCATTATTCTGGAGGGAGACTCTACTACGGTCACTGGAGTGGATTCATGATATCGAGTGACGGGACGATGGCCGCCCTCTATTCAGGAACATCCAGAGACTGGTGTCAGACTTCTGCTCGATTCAGGTTGCCATGTGTTCCGAGAGGTGAACATGGTTGCAGACTGAGTCGCCTTTTTTGTTGCTCATCACTCGTGAAAGGTTTTATTTTGACAATGTCTGATTCTACCCCCCCCCCCCCCCTTCGCGCCACTTTTAAGTCATCTATGTCTCTTGACATTGATGGTAGTACTCATGCCAGACTGACATAAGCTACCGATGTACCAAAAAAAAGAAAACAAGGGCACAATGGCTGACCAAGCAGATAAGGCGGCGGGTGGCTCCTTCGCCTGAGGAAACCCTAGGGTGGACGGATGTCCCACCGAATTTTGGAGGAGATAGAGAATCTACGAAGGCATTTCATGACGGTCACTAGCTGGAATATATTATTTGTGTTTTTTAATCTTGTATAAATACCAAAGATCTACTTAACAAATAACTGATGTTGGACTAAACACACGTCTGTACGGATTCTTTCATAACCCTTTAAATATTAAGTTCCTCTCCTCTAAAGTCTCCTCCTCTCTCTCTTTTCCCCTATTGCTTTGTTGCTTTGTCTCGAGATCCACTTTGCCGTCGAAAGCCACCGCTTGACCGCCGGATCGAACTGACCATGGGCCGATTGTGGTGCCTATGATTAGATTTGAACCCTTATCCTGACGAAAATGTTAGGGCTTGAACGGAGAGAGTATGTGAGGACCCGTGCGGGCATGTGTTTAGTCCCACATCGGTTATTCGCTGAGCAGATCTTGGGTACTTATACAGGACTAAGGAACTCAAATAATACCATCCGCTTAGCCATTTTGGGTGAGATCTTGGGTTGTTACAAAATGGTATCAGAGCGGACCTAGCCCATAATTTATGTGGACTAGGAGATACTACAGCAGGGATCCATTGGGGCTAACCATAGGCTGATCATGGTTCTTGTGATTAGATTTGAATGGATATGAATCTTTAGCTTAACGAGGACGTCAAGGCTTAAACAGAAAGAGGATGTGAGGATTCGTGCAGGCGAGTGTTTAGTCCTACATCGGTTATTTTCTGGGTAGATCTTGGATACTTATACAAGATCAAGGAACTCAAATAATACATTCTGGCTAGTCTTTTTGGGTGAGATCTTGGGTTATTACAAATGGTATTAGAGCTTAGGTTTAAGATTACTAGGAATCATGATTGAAATAGTCATATTGAAGTTTAGCTTTTAGAATTCTTAGGGTTTGTCGGAAAGTTTGAGAGATGGATAGAAATTAGGCAATGAGACAAATGTCTTTGTTTGTTTTTGTTATTGATAAATTTGTATTAAGGTATCAAAATTTTGTTTGAGATGCTTATTGAAATGAGAATGCTAGCTAACATAGCCAAAGTATGAATAAGCTATTTCGGCCCAATCAACTTCAGCCCACGATCCAACCTGAGAAGGAAGAATGGAAACAGAGGATCATGATCGTTATCCTCTGCTCCTTCTTCCTCGCTCGTGAGGAGATAAGAATGCCTTCTTCCTCACTCGTGAGGAGATAAGGCCGCGGAGTCGCGGCTGGTGATGACTCCATGGCCCGTTCGAACAGCCACTGGCCGTTCAGTCATGTTTATCCATTGTGACAATCGTGAGTGGTTCAACAACAACCTCAAGCTTATCTATCATCCAAAGCCCTTTAAATACCAAGTTCTCCTCTGGATCTACCACCAAGCACCTCTCCTCCTCCTCCTCTAGTGGCCGGCGTGCCACCTGGCCGAACACCACCGCTTGAAGTCTCCTCCTTTCTCTCTCTTTTTCCCCATTGCTTTGTTGCTCTATTCCGAGATCCACTTTCCATCAGAAGCTGCCGCTTGACCGCTGGATTAAGCTGACCATGGGCCGATTATGGTGCTTATGATTAGATTTGAATCCTTACCCTGATGAGGACATCAAGGCTTGAACGAAGAGAGTATATATGTGAGGACCCATGCGGGCACGTGTTTAGTCCCATATCGGTTATTCACCGAGCAAATCTTGGATACTTATACAGAACTAAGGAATCCAAATAATACTTCTAGCTAGCCATTGTGGATGAGGTTCTGGATTGTTACAAATGATATCAAAATGGACCCAGCCCATAACTTATGTGGACTAAGGAACACTGCAACACGGATCTGTTGGGGCTAACCACGGGCCGATCGTGGTGCTTGTGATTAGATTTGAATAGATATGAACCCTTAGATGACGGTAGAGGTGGGGGATTTGCAGGAGTGGTCGAGGCCCCCAATTCCAATGGTGGTGGAGGCGGTCGAAGGCTAGGGGGTTGGTGGCGAGCCTAATATCAGCTCGGATGAGCTAGCCGAAGGCTTGTGTTCGGCCCTTGGCTGGCGACTGTGAAGATCCAGCCACTGAGGTCTGTGAAAGAACCACCGAGGATGAGGAAGATAACGAGTCAACCCCGGAGTTGTTAGGGCTGGATTCTTCTTCCTCACGGTCGAGCTACGTCCAACCATTCGAGTCCCCCTAGCTCACAGCCAGAGCTAGATGGATGGTAGAAACCGGCGAAGGTGGCGTGTCGGCGATCACCCCCGAAGGACCGGGTGATCGGAGATGGCGATGACTCGGGTGTTGTGGCGACTCAGGTGGGGCTTCAAACCAAGTCAGGGTTTGACCCGTTGCGTGACCTAGCTGACTTAGTTAAGGAGTCTGGTGGGGCTAGGCTGTGGGACGAACTGTTCGGCCCAGAAGTCGCGTTGGTGGATGCGGGCTCAGGTTACTCGAATCTTAAGAGGCCTAAGGGCCCTGCGACCAAGGGGGCTGGCACGGGCCAGTGCGTGAGGGACTCGGGCTGGCCCAGAGGTGCTGATCCGGCCAACTTGGTTGCTGGGCCTGGTGCGACCTAGGTGGCTGAGCCCGTTAGGGATAGCGGGCGTGGTCCTGGTGGATAGCGGGAGCCGAGCTTTAGCATGTCCCCAACCTTAACCCAGGCGTTGAAGGAGACCCTGGTGCACAAGCCAGTGGTTCCAGCACCTCTCGGCACTCCGCCGGCGATGACGGGGCAACTTCTCTGGCTTTTGGGGCCTCATAGGTGTTGGCCCTTTCCGTAGTGGATTTGGGTCTGTTAGTGGGCAACTTAACCGATCCTCCTCCACTGAACCGGAGGAGCATAGAACAATGGTGAGGAGGGTGAAGGCAGAGTTGCAGTGGGGGTGATGGATGGGGGCTCGAATAGTCAGCCAACCCAACAAGGGAAGCTTGGGATGGGGACTCTGAGTGGTGAGGAGTAGAATCCCCCTTTGTCCCATGTAGAAGAATGAAGATGCTTGCGTGGAACTACAGGTGGCGGGCAAGCCCTCCTTTACTTATTTAGGAGATTGATTCAGGTGCATGGCCTGGATATTTGTTTTTTGTGTAAGACACGGCTTTCTCGTGAGGGAGGTGGAATGCCACCCCAAGCAAAGAAAACATTGTGGATGTCCTTCTCCTTTCTCTTTTATTTCCAACTTTCATTTGTTAGGTCTAAAGCGCATCTAAGAAAGACCATGGCCTTACACAAAAGGCACAGGCTTGCTTGACATTCCAATTTGCTACCTAATGAATTCCCCACGCAATGTGACGTGGGCTTCACTAGTCCCTGAAAACCCTAAGGTTCCTCCTTGCAACGTGAAGAAAAAATTTGACTTCCTACAACCATAACCATCAAGCTTTGTCCTAATTATGAAGGACCACCTTTTTAAATCCTTAGCCACTAAGCATCCTTATGGAGGCCTCACTGTGGTGATTTTTAAAGTTACAGAAGACGAATTGAAATTGTAGTGGAGTATAAAAACTGATGTCAAATATTTTTTTTTCAAACACAGCTGACAGGATGGGTCTTTACCACTGCCTTTAGTACCTATTGAAAACATACCAGATGGGTCTTTACCACTTGTGGTGTTCTGCTTCAAACACCTGATCCTTATCTCCCACATTGTTTATTCTTCCCCTCTCATGCTATGCTTGGAGAAGATTAAGATGAGGGATTTTTTTTTTTGGGTGAAAAATCGGATTTATTCTACTAATATATTATAAATACAAAAGTGGGAATCTGAAAACAAAATATTTAACAAATCAGAAAGAATATCCGATGAAGCAGTCCGCAGTATAGTTCTCGTATGATTAGCCACGTATATCGTCATCCAGTCTGCAGCATTATTAGCTTTTCGATAGACATGTGTCACCTCGAAAGCTAGTAGATTAGTCGCCTTTCTCCGGGGATAAGGATTAGTCTGTAAAAAAGTGGAAATAGCTAGCTGTTGAAAGATTTATATAAGAAGGACCTGATCCTTCAGCAGATTAGGCATTTGAGTCAAAAAGAATCTCCTTGTATTCATTCCAGTCCAAACAAGAAAGGAGTTGGTTTCCATCCACAGATGCCCAGTGTTTTCTCTTCAACTGAGATGTGTTGGTCTTGATGGGGGAGCATTTGGTGGGCTCCCTTGTCAACTTGTTGCCCTCTCCATGCCTAGCTGTGTAAAGTTCTTTTTCTTATTAGTTTGACAGCAGATTTGTCAAAGCTACCTTGGATGCTTTTGTGGATACTATTGGCAGGTTGTTGGAAGTCCATTAAAGGAAAACAGCTATGATCCTTCGGTCCAATGATCTTAAACTTTGTAATGCGACTATGTCATCCATCAAGAAGAGAAAATGATATTCTAGAAGGGATTATTTTGATGGTATTCCAAAGGTCTTGGGGCATCTGGATTCCTCCGTTTCTTATGCAAGATGTTGGATTCCAAAGAATCAAAATGGAATAATGAAAATTTACTATCTGAAGGGTGCTATCAGTTGTTTAGTTATAACAGGACTCTAGACCAATAGAAGCCATATGAGCATTTTTACAGCATCCTATTTGGGGAGTGGAAGGGCCTGGAGAAATTATTTTTATCTACAACTATATCTTTTCTGAACCCTTTATTACCTAATTTATACTACACTTCAATTGTGATTGATCATGTTTTAATTAGAGATGTAACACACTATGAGGCATCTCGGGCAAATTTGTATTGAAGTGAAGTTGTTGCCAATTAAAAGCATAAGGGTGTACCCAAGGAAGCAGGGGAAAGCAAGACTATTGGTAATGGTGAAACTGTATGCATGCTGATGTGGCCCAAATCTAGCCAACTAATCATAGATTAACACGTGGCATTGCAGAGGATATGTTTTAATTGGACTCGTATTTCTAGGTTGATCTAGATAAGAATAGCCTAAAAATAGTTCTCCACTTGACTTGGGACCTTGTAGAGACCAACCTCACATAAAAAGAGGCTTAGAATATCAGGTATGTATCTCATATAATTCTACATTATTCTTTTCTCCTTTATTCCTCAAAATCTTGTCTGACTTAAACATTGCTCTGACAACACATGCCATTGCACCTAATTAAGCAGATGCCTTACTTTTCACATCCAAAAAAATGCCTTATTAACACTCACATTTTAGTATGCTGTTTAATTTTCTTCTACCTCAGTCTGATCAACCTATTGCATATAGGCAGTTCTAAAGCCCTAAGAAATGCCAATTATTGTCACCACCGGAGTGAATTAGATCTTCGGAGATGTTTAATCATGCATTGTAAGGGAAATGAAGTAGCTCTAACTTAGACTAAGCTTGAGAATAGAGATTTCTTCAATTAGAGAATCATGTTGCGAAAGATTGTTCTACTACTCAAGGGAATCGTGATGAGTTCCTTCTTTTTGAGCAACATCTATGATTTGGGGCAAGCTCCTAGGGAAGAGGTGCCAACCAACTGGAGACGGGGTTGCATCTTTCGCCAGAAAGAAGGATTCTCCTTCCTTTGTGCGAAACAACCATCGGATCCCTATCGCACCGATCTCAAAGTGATTCGAATCAGGTCATTCATCCTCAGCACAGCTCTCAAATCCAATGGTGGATTCGTGCGAAGGAAGGTGAATCCTTCTTATGCACGAAGGATACACCTTTGAACCAACTAAGCAAACAATTGTAGGTGTTGCGATAACTACCTTCAAACAAGCTGATCGATCACACTATATTTAGGCGTTCTAAGTGTCAGTTTCCTCCGAACGAAGTAATTTGCTCCAAAAAAAAAAAGGAAAAAACTAGTTACATGGGAATAATTTTTGATAAGATACAAATTGTATGATTGCCAAATGAGATGCTTCTACTGATGGTTGCAAAAGTGGTCTCCGTTTGAAAAACTGGCGATCTAGAGACCTTTAGGTTAAAAAAGATGCCATTTATATTGAAAAAAAAAGAGACATGACACCAAAAGATCTTGGAATAAACTCATAGGAGACGACCCACTTGGTTCCTTTGAACAAGTTGGTTAAAGTTCAGGATGGAAGCTGCAATAAATTTGTGTGGAAGCCAATGGATTCTTTGGAATTGCTGATTGATGCAACAAGGCATTGATTCTTCTGGAGAGACCCTTGCTGCAGCATTTTGCTCTGGTTTATTGTCTGCAAACTTTTCCCCAGCGAACCGGATTTTATCCAGGATAAACTTACTCCATGAGAAGGGTGGACTGGGTTTACTCTAATTTATTCTGGCGTTTTGCTCCAGACCTATTCCACATACGTTAGTCAATCCTTCCTACTACTTCAACCAAATGAAGACTGAGGCTGAGAAGGCTTAAATATTTCAATCTAAAGTTAAGCTAGTCCATTTGAGGAACAATGCACCTCTGTTTTTTTTATGGGAGAAAGGCCATGAGAGCCTTTGCAAGCCTTGCATTAGAGGAGTCAGAATAAGCTAAGCATGTCTTAGTATGCACCATCAATGTATATGTGGCAATATTTAAGGTGGTGAGTGACTTGGTTCTGACAATCTCAATCAACATAATTGAATAGCACATGCCAAGATAAAGTTTTACATTTCCTCCTGGGTTTTCCCCAAGAGAAAAGACAGATAGAAGCAACCTTGTCCCTTCTTGTGGCCATGAACAACCAATGGATGGAGCAGAAAGTTGCTCCTTGTACTTGTTGGAAAATTATTTTTCGAGAAGTTTATTAGGATTAACCCAAGCTTTTAGTCGTGGCCTATACAACACTTCTCATATAGTAAGTCCTCCAAGAGTATTTGTGACCTAATACTCTACAGATTTTTTTATCTTGAACTTATTAAGAGTATGAGTCAACATTTCCAATATATATTTTTGTCAATGATAAGAGCACTCCTCATAGGGATAGGAGGAGATATACTTCAAAAAATGTGCTCTGACACAATCACTCAATCAACTTCATTTCTACAGCATTAAACCTCCTTCATGGGATCTCCAATTATAGAGGTTGGGTATCTACTGTCGGTGACCAAATAATGGGTTTAAGCCCCATCCCCTTCGATGATTCTAGGACTTCACTTCTATACAAACCCTTGGTTAATTCATCTGCCATGTTTTTCTTATATTTGATAAATTCCAAGAAAATGGCATTATTCTTTTTGAGTTGTCTTATAAATTTATAACGAATACAGATATGCCGGTTCATCTTTTTGTTACTACTTTTTTTATCCATAAAGTTTTAAGTTAGATTCTTGGTTTTGAAATAAATACAATAAAGAGCTATAATGACAATAAAATTAAATTGCTATACTAAGAAATATAACAAAAAAAAAATTACTTTATAATTTCTACACCTTTTTAAAAGTAGCAGCAATAGGTATTTAAAAACAACTAATGATATGCACAGTTTTTAAAGATGCTAGAGTTTTTTTTACAGATTTTAAAGATTTTAGAAAATAGTTTGCACAAAATTTAAAGATGCAGAAAATCTACACGATTTGAAGACTATAGTAATTTTCTACATTAATTTTTAATTTGCAGAAAATTTCTGCACCAACTTTAAAATTGCAGAAAATTTCTACAAATATTTTAAATCTACAGAAAATTTCTGCACAGGCTTTAAAGTTGCAGAAAGATTCTATAAATATTTTAAATCTACAAAAAAATTTATATGGTTTTTAAAGTTGCAAAAAATCTACTTGCACAATTTTTAGGGCAATATAATTTTATAAAAGGACTGATCTTTGTAAAAAAAAATTATAGCTTTCTAATTCTATATAATTAAAACCAAATTTAGTCCTACGCAATTAAATTAAATTTGATAAATGATCAAATGACAATTTTTATTGTAATCTCGAATCACGTTCTTAGACTGTTGGAAATATATTACCTAGAAATTGCTATATCGTTATTTTATAATAGTATTATAAAAAAATAATTCACTAAAATAAATTTAGAAGATTGAAAGAAGCTTGTCTGTATCGAGGCCTGTGATATACACTGTCCTAAGAATGCGATCTCATCTTAAAGGTATAACAATCTGGTTCAACTCAATTTTTCTCTAACAAGTACGATCGCTGGAGAGACTTGATCCGACCATAACTTGGATATTTTCAACTTTGTTTTTTTGCCGTCGCATCACCATAACTCGAGTCATTAATGGTTGGTGGAATACATAAAGAGAGAGGCGCACCAAGAACATGCACATGTGTGGTGTGAGACCAAAAGCTAGCTGAAGACGTAGACAGCAGGTGGTATCATCTAAAAGGAAAGGTCCAAACGGCAGCATGATGCAGTGGCATTTGAGCCAGATATCCAGATTCACAGGAGATGCAGACCATGTGATATCATTTAATCAATGGCGCAAGCACATGCATTTCGACGTGTCTGCACTTGATGTCAAGAAACTTTCGGTTTGCCCGCCCATTTCCAGCTCCAAACGATAGAATTTGGGCTCGAATGCTAGGGCGCCGCTCACTAAAGGGCGTGGTGTCATATCTTAGATCTCGAAATACTGTCTGATTTTAAAAAAAAAGAAATCATCTTAATCAACAACAAAAAGTCCTTTTTCTAATTGCTTGTATTGCTCATGCATCTAAACCATGAACAGAGGCCTCTATGAACTGAGGCCTTTTCTGTAAGCAGTTGTTCGGTAGCTAGATGTTATCTTGGTCTTCTCAATCAAAGAATTTATCTGATCATAACAGTCTTTAAGATCATCTTAACATCCAACTACATAATTTGGCTATGCAGGGTAAAATTTCGGTCCTCTTAGTACGAAGAAAAATTCAGGGGCTCTTAGGATGCATGGAAAGGAATCTGATTAGAACTATAATTGTCTGCTGATTTCAATTACCACTGTATTGCTTTCTGTGATAACAACGTTTGTCTTAGGATCACCAAACATGCGTCTTTGATCCATACTAGCAGGAGAAATGCAGCATACCAAGGAGAAATGCAGCAGCTGCTTTAATACATAGTTCAGGTCAAAAATTAATCATCTTAAGACTTTGGTCGCAATTACTCGAAACAAACAGGAAAAGACATCATACTAAGGACATTCTTTGAAGATAATGCAGCACTAACATCAAGATTTAAAATTGTAAGAAGGTTTAGCACGCATAATATGCGGCTGAAGTAGAAAGCCTAAAGCTTCTTTTTTATATAAATATTTTATCGAAAAGGAAAAATGAGACCATTGAAAGGCAAGCACAACATCTCTATAGTTGTATCCTAGGACTAGATTCAAAGGATTAAATCCAAATAGTTGATTTCATAGTATATAAAGTTTAGATTTTGTTAGATACATTTATCTGAGCTTGGATTGATCTTGAATGAATTTTAATTTAAGTTTGAGAAGTGTGAAAAAATAATAATAATAATAAAACTTAAATCAACTTGTTAGTTTATAGCTCGCAAAGGTAATTCCAATAAATAGATTTATATTTTTCTTAATATATTATATGCATCAATGCAAAATTTTATCTACTAATCTACATATGCCCCCACAAACCTTCTCTTTCTCTCTTTGTGAAAGGACACCGCTCACTAAAGGGCGTGGTGTCATATCTTAGATCTCGAAACACTGTCTGATTTAAAAAAAAGAAATCATCTTAATCAAACACAGAAAGCCCTTTTCCTAATTACTTGTATTGCTCATGCATCTAAACCATGAACAGAGGCCTCTATGGATATAAAAGACTGGAGCTTTGATTCCAACTTGATCCGATCGGAGAGAAGAAAGATTTTCTTCAACCTGCTCAACTCGAATCTCTCGAAAGATAACTAGAAGAAGATAGAAGAGTTTTGATGGTAGGGCTTAAGTCCCCTTTTCTGTCATTAATGATAAAAAAATGAGGTCATAGCCTTTATTCATAATGTGAGGTCTACTGTTACATAATTTGGGTCGAATACCTCTTTCTAATTCTAGTAGAACTATCTTTCCTAAAATAAATTTCACCAATATAAATTTTCTAGAAAAAGCTAAAAATCTTGAAGTGGATCTCAACTTTTACATCAGCTCTATCTTTTGTCGCTCCACTTTGATTCTTTTTAGATAGAGAGCAATGCTTAGTTAAAGTCTTACCCATAAAGAAAAATTTCAGTTTATCAACCCATTTGGGGTTCTAAACGATGGGATTTGGGCTAGATGGCTAAGGATAAGGTTGCAAATCGGTCGGGTTGACCCATGACCCAACCCGACCCGCTTAGACCGGACCCGACCCATTTTGGAGATCCGTGGGGCCAGATCGAGTCCTAAAATTGGACCCATGCTATTTTCTGGATTAGGTCTGGGTTTACTGAATTCAGATCCGACTCGACCTAGCCTATTTGAAATTTGGATAATTTTGATTTTCAATCCTATGACTTGACTCGACCCGACTCAAATCTGTAAAATTATTTAGGCTCGCGGGCTGCACTCCGCGGAGATGCAAACAAGTTTTGAAGCCATGGATGGGTTATCCCGAACCGAACCCTAATCCGCACCCAAATCAGACCCGAATTTTTTAGGTTGGGTCTGGATTATACATTGACCCGACCCGAATGATCCGTTGGATCAAAAATTGTAGCGGTGGACCCGAACTGATCTTCTATTGAGTTAGATCTAAATCCAAAATTAAGATCCGAACAAGAAACTAGATTGGATCAAGGTCACTCATGACCCGACCCATTTGTATCCCTAGTTAGAGGTGTCGCCGCCTCCTAAAGATTGAGGCATCATATTGAGATCAACAGAGGACCAAAGCTCTAATGCCAACTTGATCCGATTAAAAAAAAGGAAAATTTTTTTCAATCCACTCAACTTGAATTTTTCGGAAGATAACTAGAAAAAAATAGAAAAATTTCAAAAATAGAGTTTAAATTTTTTTTATTAAAAATTAAATATATCCTCGATTCATAATGTGAGATCCACCTTTACACTATTTGGGTCAAATGCTTCTTCCTACTTCTAGAACTTTTTTTTTAAAAAAATAGAGATCCACTAGTAAAAAATCTTCTAAAAAAACTGAAAATTTTGAAAAATTCTTGGCAACCAAAAGCAGATGCATTTTAGCACCGTATAAAGTGCCATGTCAATAAACAGACTAATCTGAAACCTACACATATCTGTTGTAAAGTCAGTAAGATTTTTGGGTCGCCACAGCAATATTTGAATAATTATAATTCCGGAAACGCAACAACGACGAGTACAAATGGTGTCAGGAGTATGGATGGCTCAGGTGCTGATAACACAATGGAAGCTTCAAGAGTGCCGGAATCTCCCTTGCCCTCAAGAGTTCCTTTCAGCTTGAAAGAGAAACATAATCAAAGAATATTGATTTTATTGGCATATATCAAACATTAAACAGTCGGCTGTTAGCTCGTCGTCCAGACAATTGCAGGCCCTACACTTGCATAGACAACATGATAAGGAATCACCACAAGACAAACCAACTGAAACAATTTTTCATCACCAAAAACCACTCGGAATTATATATATACTAGTTAACATCAACGAGATATCGATATACCACAATCGCTACTAGGCCAAGATTACCACACTACCGGAGAGCATACATAATATCTCAGATAATTTTTGTTGGAACCGTTGATCAGATGTGACTTCCACTTTGGATGATCATGCTGCAAGGACTATGAACACAATGAGCAGCACCACCCCAAAGATTACTACGAGCAAGCATGTCTGCTCAAATCAAGAACACCGGGTCATGAAAAGGGTGCTACAACATATTAAAATTTGATATATTAGGCAGATTAGACATACCAGAGATGAATTGGACTTTTGTGTTTTGGATGCTTTTGCAAGTTGAGTCTTTGCCTGTGCAGTCGCTGCCCGGGAGTTCTCGATGTTTGAGTCGATATCATCTGCCGCAGGTGACATAGAAACATTAGTCAATTAGCTTCAATTTACTTTCAGATGGCAATGCTAGGATGTACAACTTACCAATCATCACTCCTTGGTCATGAACCAACACAGCAAGGTCTTTGAAAATTTCATTCACCTCACCGATCTGCTGCTGAATCTCCTGTATGCCTTGTTCTCTCTCCTCAATGATGGCTTCATTGAAGACAATTTCATTGTCCAATTGCAATACCTCTTGCCTACAATGCCACATAAAATTAAAATTAAAATAACAAATCTCCAAAATCAGTTTAGAATTGTCAGAGATGCATGTCAGAGAAGATGCCAATGGGTGATGATTTGTATCCGGGAGTTAGATGGCAGCTATCTCAAAACTGTAAGTGATCAATAATCAAAAATTCACAAAAGCGAGAAGTTGAATTCATAAACATTGATAATGTCAAGAAAGAGCAAGAATACAGAATTTTGCTCAGGCAGCTGGATTCCCAAAATGCTGGAAAAATGAATTTAAAAAGAAATGAAAGAAATTCAAAAGTTGCATGTGCAAGGCGCCGGTGCCAAAAAATATCTGGCCCAGCATCTAGAGGTGTTTAAATATCAAGTACCATGGATGTCTTGTGCCAAGCATGATCATTTCACAAACTTACTCAAACATATATTATTATGCATCAAAGAATAAAATTGAAAGACTTGCTCACCTCCTGGATTCCACAAGCAGAGCCCGCTGTTCGGGTGTTTTATCAACATTGACATCTATCTCACTTGCTGTATAGCTGCAAAAAAATAAACAGGGTACATCAATGACATGATCAGCAAGGCATATAGATCAAAATGTGTATCATGTAATGATAACGTAATAAGCAGGCATTCAGCATTGAAAATAGACAAATTACTAATGACAGCTACAAGTTACTAACGAAAATTCATGAAAATACATAAATTTTATGTCAAATAGCTTGATACAACCCAAAACACACACATACACATGACTGACAATCATTATGATAAAATTTTGAGACCACCTATACAAGCTGACTGAGTATATCAGTCCAACTAATGTACCTTGAAGGAACTGCTTGGGGAACAAATGGGGCATAAGCAGTTTCTCTCTCAGCTGCAAGCCTTTGAGCTTTCTGAAACTCTTTCAGAACTGCTTGGAAATCTTTTGCAAGCTTTGCATCGGCTATTTTTTTGCTTGCCTGCAGTTAGAAACTCAATTTCTAAGAAACACAAAATTCAGGGCAAAGTCACCATGACATGTAGTTCAATAGTTCGAAAGGTCGTATTAGACTGAAGGAAATATATAATGTGTTTCGCCTCTATGTATCTGAAAGTTTAAGAGCAGCAGCAATCATGTCATAATAAGTTAAACATTATGCACTGGAAATTACAATCGATGGCCATTATATCATTTGACAAGCACAAGCTCATGAATTACAAATCAAGAGCACAACCATCACCTAGCTCTTTAATAGGTTTAACAACTAAAAGATCAATTAGCGCAATTAATTACTGAAGCTGTCTATGGTTTGCAGATAAACCACGAATAACTGCTGAATAAGGGACTTAATCAGGGAAACAGCAAAGTTATATTTGCCTTGAATTGGAATAACTTTAATGGGTACATTACCACATTAACCTGCATAAATCTATTCGGTCAGCAGGAGGGTCAAGCAACTTTGTTCGATTCTTGAGAGAGTTTTAATTCATCTCTAATTGCCAAAAAGTTAACGGCTACACAATTATTTCAACCTATCCAGCCAACTAACGTTTGCAGCTGTTCCAGTTTCTTCACAGTTTCCAACCATACAGAATTACAGACTTATTCATGTAAAAACAGGATAAAGTCGAATACAGACGAATACAGAGAAACAAGACAACTTATTCAATATATTCCTTATTCACAACCACAAACACGGCCTAAACAACTTAACATGACATATTTTTGAAGGATATGACATAATTCCACCAGTACATTGATACCGAATAAGCTTAGACCAGGGCTTTGCTCAAGTATAAGGTGAGACACAAAGTACTTGTTTAAAGGAAAAAGGTGTAACACATCACTATTCAGTATTTTTTATTCCAAAATACAAATGGAAGGATAAAAAATATAGTGTTTTTAATTGTTTATTAAATTTTTTCTTCAGAACATTCTGCGGTACCTCTACTTTTCTCTCTTTTTTTATTCTGCATCAGTATTATAAAGAACTATTATGGTTGTAGAGATTGTTTGTGACAAGAGTTTTCTCATGTGACTCCATTAGCATGAAAGTGAGTCTGCAATCACACTAGGTGTGCAAGGTCATGATTATGACACAAGTGCCGGCCAGATCGTCCAGCTTTAATGCAGCTAACTCAGCCGCTCAAGGCATAAGCAACATTATTCAACCGTCTCCCTATTAAACCAGGAAAAAAACCGTTTTCACAATCTTCTAGACGGATAGCGACAGAGAACTCGTTAGTCAGTAAAGCCCACGGCAGGTGCTGCTGTTAGTAAAGCATGCTTTACTCTGATCAATATGAGAGGCTGCTCCTTTCTCAACCCATTTGTTAATAAAAAATCTCTCCAACTTTGAAAAAAGAAACTTCGATGGTCATACTTTATTCCCCAATAGTAATAGGACAATTTTAAAAGACTTCATAAGGCCTGGCAAAGAACTCTGTCAATACATGTGAAGCAAAATCATTAGGAAACCTGGATCACTGAGAAATAGGGGGAAAGGTTCACAGTCGTGCATTCATTTTGTCGTTTAAAACTAAATACTATTCTCAATTCTGTTGAATGGAGTTTCATACATCTGTGAACTCTTCAAAACTCATTTTCCTCAATCTGATTTAAACATTTGGTAAGGATGAAAATAAATCAGGAAGACAAAGATGTATCACAATTTCAGGCCAACCAAGACACTGAAATTACACAAGTTGGTACATTTCTAGTCCAAGTCAAATCCAAGGTGATGGGTTTAGGTCAGGCTTAGTCGAGCAAAATTGAACGGTACCTAAACTACAGCACAACCGATTCAGTTGTGCCTCAGGTGTAATCCGCCTAAACATAGCTCCACCACAGAACATTAAAGCCAAAGTCAGGTTAAAACCAAATTTTTCACACGAGCCTATTAATTTAGGTAGAAGGTGCAAGATACAATCTGATGAACCTTTTGAGTCCTACTTGAATGGAAAGCTGAGGAGTTTTAAAACTGTTATAAATTCTAACATACATCCCAAGATGAGATGGATGAATCAAACAGTTCAACGAGAATATGTAATAAACACTCACGCTAACTTCAGCTAGATGATCTGTCTCGCTAGCTTGTTTAAGTTTGGCTGATGTATCTTTCACAAGTTGTCCAATATGTAACCTTGTCTTATGCCTGCCAGCAAATAAATTAATCAAACTAGGCTCATCAAGCAAATGGCATTTAAACTTTCTAAATCAAAACAAAAGAAGGTGTTAGAAAGGTGCAAATTTGAAAGGAAAAGAAACCATAAGTCTGGAGAAAAGGTGTTGTCCAAGCATTTCAGATACTCATACAATATATGTTGCACAACAAAATGAAACCACGATAAAGGTGAAGCATTAAAACCTGTAAAACTGCATAACCTGAAAAGGAGCTTCACGAAAAATTGAAGATAAGATTTATAAAAAAGGGCCAGAAGATGTGGCATCGGAGAAGTATAATAAGGACGTCATAATATCCATTACAAGTTCAGAAAAAAGAGTAGATGTGTTGTGCTCATACCTCAAAAAAAAAGTGAGATAAATTTTGTCGACATACTTTTCGTACAAAAGCGGATGAAAAGAAACCAGAATGCGGCTATTTCACATAACCATGGAACATTAGCATTATAGCAATGATTGTTACAAATACTAGTAGACTCCTTGAAGAGAAATTGATGTTGTAAAATTTTAATATATAAGGATTAGATACTTTACAAATTAGTAAAAAGGAATGAGTAAGGTTATGCATAATCGAGATTCTGTAATATCAAATCTAATGAGTAAATTGGGAAAGTATTGAGGTCTAGAAAAAATTTTCATGAATTTGTCCATGTCTGTATTTGCCATAATGGGTGATTAAAATGGAAGCTGAAAAACAACTAACATACAAATGAACGTCAACAAAAACTGGTGACACTTAAGGGCATCAAGAAAGAGAAATGTTTTCACCTTAATTGTCTCCTCACAAGCTCCCTCAAAAGTTTAATTGCAGACCATTCAACATGACTCAAACGTTACACCACCTCCTATGTTACATGGACTCAAGTTTGTGTGTCAAGTGAGGGTGCATGTCCAAGCATCGGATCCTTTTTACTACCCAAGAATTTAACACTCTGTCTAAGTGCATACCAATGTCCATGTTTAAGTGTTGGGTGCAGGTACCCTAGGCTAAAATCAAAAGGTCCAGGTAACATAGGCCATATCTAGAAATACTCGTCTTAAAGGCAAATTTAAACAACAAGAAAAAAAATTAAAATTATAATGGTGTATAAAAGTTCTAAAGACCCAAGACAGCAAACATGGGGAAGTAGAAAAGAAAGAGAGTATGACCAGACAATAGGTTCTCATAAAGGATCACATTCTCAACATTGAAGCCGCTAGTATGCCAAACATACATGATGTCTCATCAATCTCCATAAGCTATCAATATCAAAAGCAATTAGACAAAAGAACCAAATAACTCATACTTTCTAGAGTTTCCTCAAAATATCACCTGAAAAAGTATAATGATTAACTTGAGATTTCTTATAAAAAGTCGCAATGCTGGGCACTTGGCTTAAATGCTAGTCCTCAAAAATCCGCAAGCAACAGATAGTAATTAGGGGTGCAAATGGGTCGAGTCGGGTCTTAAGTGACCCCGACCGACCCGGTTTCTTGTTCGGATCATAATTGTGGACCTAGACCCAACCCAATCGCGGGTCGGGTCGGGTCGGGTCCTAAGTGACCCCGATCCGACCCGGTTTCTTGTTCGGATCTTAATTGTGGACCCAGACCCGACCCGATTGACAATCAGATCGGATCCGATTGGGTTCATGGCTACATTTTTTGACCCAACGGGTCATTCGGGTAGGGTGCATGTATAATCCAGACCCGACCAAAAAATTTGGGTCCGAGTCGGGCCCTCCCAAACTACGAAAATATCTCGAAACGTTCGGCTGCAACGGTCATAAAAACTTTCTTTAATTAATGTACTCCCAAAATTTGGGTAAGTAGGCAAATATTAGATACATGTGAAGAAAGTCCCAACAACTAGAAAGAGTAACGTACTACTAGCCAGTAGCTCATACACAACATCCGCCCATGCTGCAAATATGACCATTTTCCCAATCCTACAGCCCGAGCTCTTCTAGGCATTTTCTCCGTGCCATCTTTTAGCTGTACAAGCCGCATGTCCTCCCACCACTATTCATATAGGTGAGCTGTCCCTCTACCAATCCAAATTACCAAAAAACAAACTTACAATCCCATTCACCAACCGAACACCTGTGACAAATAAAGAGTACAACTAGCCTCACGGGAGCTGCAAACTGTGAGTGGGGAGTGGGGAGTGGGGTGTCATCCCATCAACATTAAGGGCGATATGACATCCCGCAATGGGGAATGGGGAGTGGGGAGGCTTCGTAGAACAGATGGGGAGTGGAGTGGCGACAAGTACTGCTGTAACACTCCTCCCACCTCTTTTTGCTTTTCCTTCCTTTTGTTTATTTTTAAAAAAAAACTTCGTAAACCGTGAGCCTACGGGCTGCGGGCCCAAACGGATAATTTAAGTTCGGATCGGATCGTTAGATAAACGATCCAAAATTAACCCAAAAAAAAATGTCGGGTTGGGTCCGGGTCGGGTCGAGATTCAGTAAATCTAGATCCGATCAGAAAAATAGAACAGATCCAATTTTAGAATCAGACCCGGCCCCAGGGTCCAAAATTTCGGGTCAGGTCACGGGTCAACCCAACCCATTTGCAGCCTTAATAGTATTACTCAACAACTCTGAACAACTCCAAAGAGTCCATTTAGAATGACAACACAGCAAATAACAACTCACTGTGACATCCTTAACAAGAATAAGGGCAAAACTAGAATAAGCTTTACGATTTAGATATCAATTTAATCTCTCTTATTAAAGTTTGTCATTTCTAACCTATTAAAACTTTTAGAACTTGACTTGAAATAGATTATCATTCAAATATTCAACATGCAAGCATAATGGACTGGATCAAGTTAAGCCCTGACCTAAGTTACAACACTAGAGGGCAAAAATCTATTTATCAAGATATAGCTGTATGGTAGATGCAATCAGTCCGATCTCATGATAAAGTCGATAAGGGTTTCAAAAGTTGGTTTTAGCTAATTAAGACAAAATTTTATTGAACACGTACCATACTTGAACCATGTATAAACCAAATATTTTAAGTTAACAACCTACCCCTGAGCCCTTATCCTAGACTACTCTAAGCTAATCCAAGCATACCTGCATCAGGTTAAATAGATGGTTTTGAATTGAGCACTAAGACACCATATAATCAGTATACCGGTGTCGAAACACCTCCATTGCAGCATAAATATATATAACCGTTCTTATATATGTGTTACGACTAGTAAAGGCTATCATTTGCACATGTACCACAAAAGGCTATTATGTGCACCACATCATTTTCAAGATTTTAAATATTTTATATCTTGAAAAATTATAATTAAGATAAAATATTTATTATCTTGCTGAGGCATGTCGTTCTCATTTTTATATGGCCTTTGTGACACAGCAATACTATACGTCAAGAAAATGGAGTTTCCAATTACTTAGGTTTACCAAGAATATGATGACATTATATCCATCTATGCATAGGGATAAACTGTACCAAAAAGGGTGGCCAGTGCACGAGGCTTCCGCCATTGCAGGGTCTGAAGAGGGTCAGATGTATGCAGCTTTACTCCAACATGTAGAGAGGCTATTTCCGTATTTTGAATCCATGACCTCCAGGACAAATAGAGCAACCTACCATTGCACTAAGGCTCACTCTCATAGGGACTGAGTGTACCAAAAATCTGAACATTGAAACCAAAGAGTAACATCTAAGTCGTAAGTTCTCAAATCTCTAGCAGGCCTCCAGTTCTCACCCACATTTATTAACATTCTCTAGACATTATGTGCTCTCTACTACTTCCAACACCTGAGCCATGACATCATTTTCTACCCTTTCGTAATTATGTCTATCAAAATTCTCTCATAGCCCATTTTTAAACTCTCAAGCTGTCGCCAAGAGAAATGCCTGTATTCATAACGAAGACTAAGCCCCAACACTACAGCTTTTCCTTGATATAAATGGCAAGACAAAAACTAAAACTCTCAGTTTAACATATAAAAGGAAATGAGAAAAAAAATAATAACGTTTTTGAGTCTACAGTGGAGGATAAGTGTGTCCACTTTGTCCTCAATATTATGGTTATCCAATTATAAGTTCTGTTACCCTTTAGCAATCTACAGTCCCATCCATGACCATCTCGAAGGATCTTGAAGGCCAAAATAACTTAAAGACATGAGCAGAAAAACAATACTCGCACACAAAGAAACAAAAGATATAAATGAATCTAGCTTTTAACTAATGAAACCTACAACCTTTGTGCAAAGACATCGCAATTCATAATTTTCCTGATGAATATCCAACAGGTATATGACCATAGCTAAAAGATCACGAACATTGAGGATCCAGCAGAAAGAAAAAAAATGATATTTTTTTTTTTAAAAAAAAAACAAATCTACTACTCCCAAATCTTGATTCAAGAAAGCTGATAATCAAATAGGCAACGATAGACATTACGATGACAATCAACAATCAGGATGTCTTCTGGATCAAAATATGAGGCATATAAATCCTAGAAACCAATATAGTTCCAAAACAATACAAAACCAAAAGGAAAAAAAAAAGCTAATTAAATAAAGCGAAGATGATCCTCACAGCTTCTCTCGGAGCTCGGCGGTGTCCTTGGGGGTGCCGAGGGTGTTGACGAGGCGCTGGAAGGTGGCGACGGCGGTGTTGATCTGGAAGACGCCTGCGGCCACCGCCTGCGTCGGGTCCTGCCTCCCGTTCACCAGATCCCTCCGCCCCGCCAGCGGCCGCCCCGCTTCCACATCCTCGAAGCTCATCCTCTCTCGCCCCTTCCTCAAATCCTCCTCCAAAAACGAAGACGAAGAAGGATAAAATCGACCCAAACCCGGACCCCAACAAATCGAGGAAGGAGACGACGGTGGAAATTAAAGAGAATTAGAGAAGGACTCTCGTTCTTTTCCCCCAATTCTTATTTATATTGCCTCGATTGAAAGGGTCGACGAATCGGCCGAGGAAAGGAAGAGGCCAGCAAATACGGAAGAGGAGGCCTCGAGAGAGAAGGGGGATCTACTTAACGGGGTCGCGTGATGGCCCACCGATCTGACGGTCCCAAACGGTGCTCTCTGACTCGGCAACAGTACCGATCAGCTGCCGGGGCGCATTCAGGGTACAGCTCGAGAGCAAATTATAATCCTACACGTAGCACGTGGGGCCCAACTGAATTCCGTGCGTCGGAATCGGTCGCCGAGAAGCCTGTTGAGGCTACGTGGATATCGAGTATGATGTAACGGCTTATATGATCGGACGGTGCAGGAGGATCCAGCAAATGAATTCTTCCGCGATCAACGGTGATTGGAGCTTCGCAGGGTTGCATTAGGGCCTTGCCGGACACGAGAAATATAAATTTCTGGATATCAGAGCAATGACAGATAAAGAGTTTTAACTAGAGAAAAATGATTGATTTACATAAGGTAAATGAATGATTGATGTTATTTTATAATACGCAAATGGACGGCCACAATGCGAGCACTATTGTGCTTGCTGAAATTTTAGGGCTTGTTTGGCATTGCTACTCTTCGCGTGTTTATTTTTTTTATAAATTAGTGAAATGGTGCATGGAGATTGACGATAGATCGAAATATTTTAAAAATTATTTCTATTCATTGTTTCAACTTTAAAGCAATAAATCTTTTTTTTTTTTGAAAGTATTGGATTTTAAAAGTTTCATTATTTTTTTGGATCTTGCTAACAAAATATTGCTTTATTCAAAGGAAGAAGAAAAATCGAAATAGGTTACCACAAGAACAAAAACTAAAAGCATTATATTCTGCCCTTTTTTATGATCCCTAATGGATCCAAAAAAATAAATCAAAAAAGAAGGATAGTGAATCCTCTATCACTTCTGTCTTCGTAATTTCAACGAATGATTTATTCTGTATAATCGGAAAAAAGCTATTTTTTAATTTTTGAAAGAATTTGGAACAAAATCAAGAATATTTCTAACTCTCTTTCAATTATCTGATTTTTTTGTTTGGGTTTCAATTTTGTTTCCTATTTCTTTCTAAATGATCTTGTTCTCTCTTTGCTTACAAGCGACATCCAACAATATTTGCTTTTCCAAGAATCTATAGTGTCGAGTAACATAAAGTATTGTAATATAGAACCTCAAATTTTGCATCTTAGAACCTAGAAGATTGATTATGGACCAAAATCCTATAGAAAGCTCTCTTATGAGTCACAGGGAGTGCAGTGATGGATGGTGAAGAAAGAACATCTATTAAGGTAGATTAACAGTGAAGAGATTTAGAATATCAACACTTAGATGCCAAAACTAAAAGGAAAGGAGGTAACAAATAAGAATCCATGCTCTTTGGATCTTTAGCTTATTGTAGACTGTTGCCTTGCAAGAAACTTGAAGCAACAAATTTAGAGATCAAGCAACTAAAAATAATAGTACTTGCTAAGTTAATATGATGGGGAAGAAACTACCAAAACTAAAAAGGACAGGAGGAAAAGAACCCCAAAAAAAAAAGCTAAGGCATTGTTGAGATTGAGATTTGAATCCATGGCCTTTTGAATTAGAAACAAAATTTTCTCAATTGCCAAAACTGGAAAGGAAAGGAGGAAAAGATTAAAAAAAGGAAAAAAAAGGCGCCCTTTGGACCATAACTTTGTTATCCACTGTTGCCATGCAAGAAAACTGGAGCCAAACGCTTAGAGATCAAGCAACTAAAACTTTAACAATATCTGTTAAGGTATGCTAATGGTGAGGAAATTTAGATTATCACCACTTAGCCACCAAAACTTAAAAGACAAAGAGAAAAAATTTAAAAAAAAGGAAAAAGCTAGATGAAGTTTGGCATCCCATTCATTTTTTTTTCAAATTTTAAAAATCTTTCTTTTATTTAAAAAATAAAAATGTAAACATATTTGGTATAGTTAATTATTTGAAACATATAAATATGGTGAAGATGACGATGGTATGGCAGGAAGTGGTGATAGTGGTGGTGGCAGGGACACTAGCGATAAAGCGGACGCGATGGTCATGGTGACAGTGGTCGGGTGATAATAGTACCAGCTATATGGTGGAGGCAATAGCAATGGCAGTGATAGTATATAAGTAGCCTTAATAGGGGATGGTGACGAAACTGGCAATATGATGGAGGTAGCGATGATGGTGGCGGTGGTATGGTAAAGGTAGCCACAATGGTGGTGGTACTAGTGGCGGTGGCAAAGGTAAAAGCAATGATTGTAACGGTAGTGGAGGGATGGGGGTGATAGTGGCAGTGTCGGTAGTAATGGTAAAAAGTTTAAGTTTTTTTATTTTTGAACATATATAAAGTAATAATTCCTTACTTTCATTTTTTAAAAATAATAAAAATAATTTTTCAAAAAATAGAAAATAAAAATAATAGCATCAATTTTTATCTTAATTTCTGTTATTCTATTTTAAAATAAAAATATAATATAAAAGTGATGCCAAACAAGCTAGACATTGTTGAGGGTGATTTTGAACATATACCCTGCTTAGAGATCAAGCAAGAAAACTTTTACATATCTATTAAGATAAGTTGATAGTGAGGAAATTCGGATTATGAAACAAAGATAAAGAAACTAAAAAGTTAAAAATATTTGTTAAGGTAAGCTGGCGGTGAAGAAATTCAGATTATCAACTCTAAACAACTAAGAAAAGAATGAAACAAAAAAATTATCAACTCTAGAAAACTAAGAAAAAGATGAAATAAAAAATTTTATAAAAGGGAAAAAAAAACCTAAGGTATTGTTGAGAGTGGGAATAAAAGTGATGCCGAGCAAGCCTAGACATTAGTGAGGGTAGTTTTGAACATATGCCAAGATAAGCTAATAGTGAGGAAATTCGGATTATGAAACAAAGATCAAGAAACTGACGTTGAAGAAATAAAAAATTATCAATTCTAAAAAACTAAGAGAAAGATGAAATAAAAAAAAATATCAACTCTAAAAAACTAAGAAAATGATGAAATAAAAAAATTATCAGCTTAAAAAACTAAGAAAATGATGAAATAGAAAATTTAAAAAAAAAAGGGAAAACATAAGGAATTTTTGAGAGTGGAATTTGAACCCCAATCTCAAATACTACCCTTTATTTGCACCAGCCGGGAATCGAACCCGGGTCTGTACCGTGGCAGGGTACTATTCTACCACTAGACCACTGGTGCCAAGTTGTTTAAATGTTCTCAACGAAGGATCACGATCCCTCCCAAATTGCAACATAGGACAAAATACAATGCCAAAATCAGTGTCAAACAAATTAATCGAATCATTAAGAATAAATTACAGTGTAGATCAAAATCTATCCATTTGTATAATCTTGCCAGCCACAACATGTTTTATTTGTCACATCGCATCTCGGCACTCAAAAGAAAAATAACCTCCAAGATCACTAAGATGGGGAAGAAATGAACTGGAAATTATTTATGCCCAATCACCTTTTAGAGCAGAATCCAGAATCAGATTCCAAGTTTTATGTTAGTTTTTAGATCTAGTTGGGCCGCCCATGATGGGCTAGCCTGATCAGGATCACCCAAGATTCAAATATAAGAGAGAACAATTAGGAAGGTTAGGTGCATCCGTACACGTGTTGTATGAATCATCAGGTCTAGCAAAAAAAAAAAAAACTATCCGATAGTTTCTTCTTTACTTTTTCTGTTTTGTCTGTATTTTTCTTAACATAATTCCCATTCATAATCTTCCCTCAGCAATTTTAAGAGTTTTCAAAAAGAGAAACATTTAAGAAAGAACTCTCTTTCATCCTTTTCCTTCCACCAAAAATTCTTGAACTATGATTTTTTTTTGTTTTTTTCATGGTGATTGAATACTCGACCTTGAGAGCGTTCTAAGAGTGAAGAAACAGATGGTTCAACCACTCAGATCCAAGAAGTTTCAATTTTTATGCTCTTTTGAGGTGACTCATAAAAATTCAGAATTTTATTAAGTATTCTTCATTTTTTATCATTTCCATTTCCCCTCCTCCCACTGAGAGAAACTGCTTCTCTGAAAATTGTGTCCAATTTTTTTTCATCTAAATTTTTTTGTCAATTGTAGGTCTTGTAGTGCGAAGAGAAACTCTAGTTGTAGACAGCTAGTAATAAATATCAACTTCAACAACATGTTGCTTCTGAATCTTCTTGTTGAGTACATGGTTTCCTCCATCCTGAAAGCAGAACACTAATGGGAAGTCTAGTCTCCTTCCTAGCACCAGAGAAGATCCTATGGCGTTGTTATTTCATAAAAGAAATAATGGACCGTTGAGCTGAGTCAGAATTGTCAATTTGTCGATGGTAGGAAATCAACTCGCATTCCTCGATTCAATATTAGTTCTTGGTTGGGTGGCAATGGAATACGTTAAGCTTATAGAATGAAGTAGATTTGTTTATATATTTTATATTTTTTACACTCTTTCTCATATGTGGGCCGGACTTTTCTTTAATGGGTGAGCTGAAGACCTCTGCTCTGATATCATATTAAAATCACCTCTTGTCCTGAAAACTTAAGCTTATAGAATGAGATAGATTTATTTATATATTTTATATTTTTTTATAGAATACCTAATCGATACTGGGAAGAGTTGCACTGATCGGATCAGTGCACTATACCGGTCTATCTTATGGCAAATACAATTATTCTTAGGAAAGATATCGGTAGAGTTTGAACGGACAATGCAAAACTACATTTAGAGCTCTTCTAACCATTCTAGGTGGCTCACCCTCTCTCGTGGGACGTAGTATGTCAATCTGTGCATGCTGGCGGCCTTGGTATCTACTCATTATCTATGAGACGTACAAGATACATTGATGATGGGAAAGATATGTTGGTGAGAACAAAGGATGGGAAGGGTTGATTGATTGTCACATGTAACAATATTAGCAATGAACCCTTCTCCCACATCAATGACTCCAACGGTTAGTTTTTCAAACCAGCAAATGCCAACATAGACTTTCCAAGATGAGCAGTCATGCTTCCTACAATCTCTCCAACAGCTAGAATATTAACGATGAATTCTTCTTCTACACCAATGACTCTAATAGCTAGTTTTCTAAACCAACAAATGCCAATACAGACTTTTCAAGATGAGCAGCTATGCCTCCTACAATCTCTCTAACAGCTAGAAGTGCAATCTCCTAAAATCTCTCAACGGTTAGTCTTCTAATTTTTTCTTGCTAAAATCTCTCAACTATCAATCTTGTAACTATCTCTTTCCTTCCTTATCTCAAGGCCTTGTAAGTTGCTACGGTACTTACACATAAAAGCCCAGCCACGACTCTAATATGATCAAGAGAGTTCAACTTCAATACAATATTTGTTTTTTTTCTTTAATCAATACCAAAAATCCACATTTATTTAGAAATCAATATATTCGTATGCGTTGATGCTTGCTTTTAAATTTAGATTGATAGATGGTTGGGGAGAACTATCGGTGTAATTAATAACCTGTGGATCTCTACTATTCCACTAGCATGGTGTCCCTACACTATTTGATTATGAGACTTTAGAGGGTAAGGTGGTTCGGGATCTGATGGTGGCTGGAGAAAGGAAGTGTAGAAGATTCATTAAGCAATGCTTTTGTGAGGATCCGTATGGGCGTGTATTTAGTCCCATATCGGTTATTCGCAGGGTAGATCTTGGGTACTAATACAGGATCAAGGAACCCAAATAATACCTTCCGGCTAGCCATTTTGGGTGAGGTCCTGGGTTGTTACAAAATGGTATCAAAGCGGACCCGGCCCATAACCTATGTGGACTAGAGAACACTGTAGTACGGACCCATTGGGGCTGACCACAGGCCAATTGTGGTGTTTGTGATTAGATTTGAATAGATTTGAACCCTTAAGTTGACGAGAATGTCAAGGCTTGAACGGAGAGAGTATGTGAGGACCTATGCGGGCGTGTATTTAGTCCCAAATCGATTATTCACTGGGTAGATCTTGGGTGCTTATACAAGATCAAGGAACCCAAATAATACATTCCGGTTAAAGCCATTTTGAGTGAGGTCCTGGGTTGTTACAAATGGTATCAGAGCGGATCCGACCCATAACTTATGTGGACTAGAGGACACTGCAGCACGGATCCATCGGGGCTGATCACGGGCCAATCGTAGTGTTTGTGATTAGATTTAAATAGATTTGAGCTCTTAGCCCGAGAACGTCAAGGCTTGAACAGGGAGAGTATGTGGGGACCCGTGCGGGCGTGTATTTAGTCCCATATCGGTTATTCGCTGGGTAGATCTTGGGTACTTATACAGGATCAAGGAACCCAAATAATACCTTCCGGCTAGCCATTTTGGGTAAGGCCCTGGGTTGTTACAGCTTTAGAGATGAGTTTAGCTCTCATGTACTTTCCTTAGCAATCCCCTTGGGGACTCAGTTGATGGAATTGGATGGGATGACACTAGTTGTCAAAGAGTTATAGTTTGTGAACACTATACACTTCCAAGGGGTTCTCGGAACCGCCAAAGGAATGCAGCATGGGTTGGGAGAGCAGGTGGCTTTGTTCCTTTGGAAACTGGTATGAGATTGACTACCATGTAGAAGAACCTTCATCACAGAGTTATTCCTATGTCACCCTTTTGTGATCAAAGCATTGAAACAGAAAAATCTATAGATCATATGCTTTTTCAATGCCCCAGATTTGCTCAAATTTGGAACTAGGTTTTTAGCTGCCTGTCATTTTTCCTCCACTATTGGAATTTGGAGAATTTTATCAAATCCATTAAGAATGACAGTCATGGAAGAAGTGCTGATCAAATGCATGTATTACTTTGATATATTGCATATCTTTCTCTTTTTTTTTGAGAGAAACATTGCATCGCACATTAGTATCAGCATCATTAATATTTGTTGCATATTAAGCTTTGCTATATTGCATATCATAGATGATCGGCTAGAAATAAGAGGCTCTTTGAGAATGCCAATAAAAGCCCCCAAATTGTTGTGTTGAGAGCTTTACACCATCCTTGGACTTCAGGCAGACCAAGTCATCAGAGTGGTTGATGAATGTTAAGGAAGTTTGGGATTCCTCTTCAGTAGGTTCTGCTCCATCCCATCTGGCCTTTGATGGGGACATCAGAGCCCTTCATCCAGATGATCCTGAGCCCCCGGATTGAGCCAGACTCGTTTATTTGCATATTTATTTTATTATTTTATTTTTGGGCTTATTTGCATTCTAGGGTTTTATTTGTGGTTTATTTTATTTTTGGGCTTATTTGCATTTTAGGGCTTATTTGTGTTATTTGTGGGTTCAATTAGGGATTTATTTCTGTGTAAGGGGGGGTTTATGCAAGTTGTGTATTTGGGACCTATATATAGGGAACTATTTTCATGATTAGGGTTTAATGAATGATTAAGAATTTCTTTTCCCCCAGATCTTATTCTTCCTCCTCCTCCTCCCTTCTCTTCTTCCTGTGTCTCTAGAACCTCTTCTTCCTTCTTCCTCTCTTGTTCTTCCTTCTTCTTCTCTTCCCGCACTGGTGCTGCATCAACTTGGTATCAGAGCAACCGGATTTTGCTTCTATTGCCAAAGCCCCGAATCGTCAACAGTTTTTCTTTCCCTCGGTTAACCATCAACAACAAGAACAGACCCATTCCCTCTGTCAGTCCGCTCACCAAAGAAAAAAAAAAAAAAAGGATCACTGCCGAGTCTGTGAAGGCCCAGATTGACAGCCATCCGCATCCGACCCCCCTCTCTCTCGGTCTGTGTCTTCACCAGAGCAAAAAAAAAAAAAAAAAAGTTCTGCAGCGAGAGAGGAAGAAAGAGCCACAGCCCCTGCACGCAGGACTCTCCTTCGCGTCTCTCTGACTTGATCCATCAGTCGCCGCCGCTGCCCAGTGAAGGCCCGAGGCCCACCGTCGAGGAGCAAATCCCACCACCCGTCGCGCCCACGGCCGCCCTTCACCCCGCGCACACGTCAGCAGCGCCACCAGCTCGCCCGCGCCGCCCACGGCGACCCGTGGCAAACCCGGGAACGCCAGCCATCCCCCGCTGCAGGTCACGGAGCCGCAGCCGTGACTGCCGACGCGTCACCGGAAGCGCCGCCGGCCGGAACCCGTGACCGGCCCCGCCCGCCGCCATAGGTCCCAGAGCCCCGGCCACCGCCATCGCCGTGAAGATCGGAGCCTTCTCCCGAAACCATCGGGAGGTTGAAGAAAACAAACCTAACGGGTAAGATCCAAACCCGTTACCCGTTTCTCTGCTAGCCCGGATCCATTCCAAAAAAAAAAAAAAAATACACGTGCCTTGCACGTGAGGAACTAACGGGTTATCGGAGCGGTTCACGCCCGACAACCCGAATCCGACCGGATCCAAGGTTATAACAACACACGTGATCTCACGTGTCTCAAAAAAAAAAAAAAAAAAAAAAGAAGTCGGATCACGTGACCTGCACGTGTTTCCCCTCAAAAAAAAAAAAAAAAAAAAAAAAAAACACCTCTGTTCTGCCGAAAAGGAAACCTAGGGTTTCCACCGTCCCCTTCGCCGCCGTCGCCGAGCTCCGCCTGCAGCGCTGCCTCTGGCCGCTCCGCTTTCCTCCTCGCCGCCGTCGTGCCACCCTTCGCCGCCGTCGCCGAGCTCCGCCTGAAGCGCCACCACCAGCCGCTCCGCCTTTCCTCCTCGCCGCCGTCGTGCCAACCCATTTCCGCCGCTCGCCGAGTCTGCCGCGTCATCTTTCGCGGCAGCCTTCTCTCTACCGCTCCATCTCTGTTGCGCCACCTCCGCCGGGCTCCGTCTCCACGAGCCTCGTCCGCCGCCGCCGCGTGTCGCTTCCTGCGACCCGAGGACGTCTCCCGTGAAACACGGCCACCGCCATCCTGCCCCCGCACCCCAGCACCCAGCACCTCCGACTTCGGCCGCATCCCCCGTCGCCTCCCTCATCTGCTCCCCCTTGGCATCAGTCGCTCCCTCATCTGCTCTCCCCTTGGCCATCCATCTTCCCCGACGAACAAGGCCCCAGCCGCTCTTGCTTCTGTACTGGCCCAGCCGTGCGCCATCATTGAGCGCGGCCCAAGCCCAAGCGGCTGCAGGTCCGATCTCAGGCCCAAACCAGATTGTTCTTCAGCCCATTTCAACAGCCCCGGAAGCCTTGTGCTGTAGATGCAGGTCCATAACTCCAGCTAGCTCTGCCCGGCGCACTTCGTGTCCGAGACTCCACGAGCAGACGATTCTGGTTGACTGCATCCGCACAGGTGATAGGTTTCTACTTTTTCTGGCTTGTTCATTTAATTTGTTCTAGTTCTCTTGCATGATAGCCACATTTTGAAAACTTATATTGCTGTTATAATTCAGAACATTGAACTCTCACTTCCGAACCCGTCCTATTACCCTTTAAATCTTGACATTAAATTAGCACACCCTAGTAACAGGACGTTTCTCAACATTATTCGATATATTGATTTAGTATCAGAACAACTGTACTACTTGATTGCAATCTAATTTCTTAAATTGAATAATCTTAATCCTTAATTCTGATAACCGAAGTAAAAATCAGCAACATTTAAATTTAAGCTATTATTGTGAAGACTTGCTGATTTCTGAAATCATAATAGATTGCATTAGTAGGTTGTCCTGCATCAAATTTGGTCCTACATCATAGTTATTAGGGTTTCATTAGTGACACTGCATTTCACATCATCACCCAGTGTCATCATAGCATGCCAACCTGTAGTGATATGGAGTACTATCTCAATCAACCTAAAACCCCTGTAGCTACCATGAATTCCGACATTTTGAGGTCTATCTTAGAACAGATCGTTGCCATACGGGCTGGATACAAAGAATTAGACAAGAGATCCGTGAGCTCGTGCAACATTCTAGGACCCCTAAATCGCCAACCCCTGTTACAGCCCAACCTAAAATCGGTTTGGTCGCACCACTGTAGTCCTTCCCTACTCTCCTAGCACCAAACCAATACTCTAGGTGTCAACAATTCGGCTATATAGCGCCCCAATGTTCCACTAAGACCTACCCGATTACTGAACCAGAAGTTAGGAACCAAGAGGCCGAATATGTCGAAGAAGTCTATGAACCAAATATAGAAGACTATGAAGAAGACTTTGAGACGAACCTACAGAATTAGACTTTGTCCAAAATAATTCCCAAAGGGAGACTAGTGATCTAAGTACAACCAAGCCACTTCACATCACAACTGTGGAAGAGGTAGTGACAGATATTGAGAGCCAATCATCTGAATTGGCACTTGTAGCTAAAGTTACCCATGCGGAGTCCAACCTTGAATTCCCCGGTAGTAGTTTCCCTTCTAGAGGAGTTTCATGATGCACTCCCTGATGATCTTCCGGATGCACTTTCTCCAATGCATGATATCCAACGCGCAATCGATCTAGTTTCCGGAGCATCTCTGCCCAACCTTCTACATCATAGGCTCAGACCGAATGCATATGCTAGGACCTGGAATTTAATGTTACCGACAGTTGAGTTTGCATGTAATAGTTCGGTTAACAAGTCCATAGGTATGAGTCCATTCGAAGTAGTGCATGATTACAAACTTAGGCAACCCATAGACTGTTTTTCATGTCTCATCAGTATAGAGTCTTTGAGTCTGCACAATCAATTGTATCACATCCACATTCATTGCATCGAGAAATCAGCAATTGTAGTCACTTTAATAACTTAAAATATAAATCCTTTGCTGATTTACACAGACGTTATAATGAGTTAAGTGAAAGAGATTACATCATGATAAGAATTAGGTTTGAACGACTTTCTTCGGAAACGTTTAAGAAATTGCAAATTTGTAGTGCAGAACAGTTCAAAATCTTAAAGAAACCAGTTCGAATGCATATGTTGTGGATCTTCCTGATGACTATGGGATTAGTGCGACATTTAATATTGAAGATTTAGTCCCATACAAAAAGATAATATTCCTGCCTTCTGGCCCTTTCTTGATATACCTGCCTATGTTGGATACCCTGCCTATTACCTGCTGTTGAGCCACCACCTCCCAAATTTCATGCACGCAGAGAACAAATAGAACATATATTGGATGAGCAGGTTATTTCAAGCAGGAACGGTGGTTACCAACGTTACCTTGTTCGGTGGAAAGGTCGACCAAAGTCTGATGTGACGTGGATTTCCAAAGCACAGTTGCAGCGCATTGACCCCGATCTTCTGGAGCAGTACGACAGCCGGCCAGACCTGTACTCGACGGGGTCGAGTTTTTCTCACCCGGGAGGAGTTGATGGGGACATTAGAGCCCTTCATCCAGATGATCCTGAGCCCCCGGATTGAGCCAGACTCGTTTATTTGCATATTTATTTTATTATTTTATTTTTGGGCTTATTTGCATTCTAGGGTTTATTTGTGGTTTATTTTATTTCTGGGCTTATTTGCATTTTAGGGCTTATTTGTGTTTTTGTGGGTTCATTAGGATTTATTTCTGTGTAAGGGGGGTTTATGCAAGTTGTGTATTTGGGCCCTATATATAGGGAACTATTTTTCATGATTAGGGTTTAATGAATGATTAAGAATTTCTTTTCCCCCAGATCTTATTCTTCCTCCTCCTCCTCCCCTTCTCTTCTTCTGTGTCTCTAGAACCTCTTCTTCCTTCTTCCTCTTTGTTCTTCCTTCTTCTTCTCTTCCCCGCACTGGTGCTGCATAGCCTTCTTCATCTTGGAAACCTTTATCCCATTATATACGGCCATCTGACTCGATGTAGAGGCACCAAACGAAGATATTGCTCGAAAGCACGTTGATCGATTAGGATCCTCTGTGGTGCATATTTTGTACTGCGGAGAATGGTGCATGTATTGCACTGCAGAGAGCTGTGCATACTCGGATAGCCGCTATATTGCATATATTGGAATGAAGGCTCTCGCTCATTCTCAAAAATGAAGAGCTTTATATTGGAGTTCTAAACATGCGGGATGGAGATTAGCAAGAGCCTCCATTTTCGAGATGATTCTCTATGGTGAAAATACGCACCGTAAAGGATTCAAACTCCATGTTTAATCATAATATTAGGAGAGTTTGGATCCTCTACACTACGTATTTTGTACCATAGAGGACTATGCATAGTTGGATAGAGACATACTGCATTCTCAAAATGGATGGTTATTATCTACATCATGTTGCCATGCCAAACATGGCTGGCATGCCAAACGCAATAGGTTTAGAGATAGAAAACAAAAGTCTATTTTTGAGATGGATGATGTTCACCCATCCAACCATGCACAGCTCTTTGCAATGAAAAACATGCATCGGAGTGGATCATGGCTCTTGCTAGGATCCAAACTCCACATCGATCATAATGCTGTGATGCCTAAATCTTATTATATTCTATAATTCTGACAGTAGTTGTAAATATTTAGACATGAACAGTCACATTTTGAGCACCAAGAAGAAAATTATTTTTCTCTCTTCCCTAGATGCTAAGAACCACCATAAAAAACAAACAAAAGATCTTGAATTTTGAATTTAGAAACACAAGGAGAACCAAAATCCCCTTCCACGTATGGTAGAATAGAGTTCAACAAATTAATAAAAGGCATAAGTGCGCCAGCTAATTAATAGTTCATCCTAGTCCTAGGGTGATTAATCCCTCAAACATGGAATTTGGATCTATAATACAAAATTAAAAGAACTTCAAAAGTAAGCTTTTAGCCCTTTCTGCTTTCATTAATTGATCTCTAAATTGTATACAATGCCTCTATTTTAGACTATTGAGGTCTATCTCCCCAATTCTTGGTCAAATTCCTCTTTTAGTCAGAGGAGGTGAAAGATTTTCTAAAATGGTAAGGAACAAACATTAAAGTGAAACCTGTCTAGGTGTTACAATGTCGAATTCTATATTAACTCTGCCTCCTACTGTATTTCTTAATTCATTCCTGATCGAGAGATACACTTTACCCCATAAGTTCTATTTTCATGAACCCACTTTTGAGTCCGAGATGTCATCAAACCCCTATATTAACAGATGTGATATACCCATATAGGATTGTCACAAGTAGTGCTTGGCAGGAGATTCGTTTTGGTGCCTGGAAAGCTGAAAACAATAATCAGATAAGAAAGTTATGATTTTTGAAGATTATATTTCGCAATTCGATTGTTATTCTCAGTCTTCTTGAGACCTACTCGAAGTAGAAAACTAGTCCACAATGATCCAATGATCCCCTAGATCACCACCATTTAATTAAGAAAATGAAATGATACAAGAGATCAGAAAGGAAAAATAATAAAGTTAGTAGCAAAAACAGCAAAAAAGTTCATAGCAACCAAGTCATAGTAGCAACATGATTTTCCCCATACATCGACTAACAACTTAATTAAGCTCTCATTACAAATTGTTAAGTTGACAAACCATGAGCAGATGCCTCAAGCATGGTCAAGTGTCAACATTTGGTGACTGAAGGCAGATGTGCTTAAGATGTGGCTCAATGAAGCGAATGTTCTCCAGTGCATCCATCAAGGAACACAATAAAAGCAATCGCTTTTTTCATAAAATTTCATTGTTTTTTTTTTTCCATCTGAAGCAAGGGGCCAGGAACAAGGTTTACATTTTCTGCCAGAATCAATTCCATCGGCCAGACTTCGGACTGACCGATGTTTCGGTGAGAAGACACTTGAAATAATGATTATTCTTTCATATAACCAAGTAGGTGAGGATTAGCTTATGTACTAAAAGATGAGCACGGATGCTGTATAAACATCTCTGACTGATTTCTTATTAAAAGTAAGGAGTTCAAGCTTCACCAATGTACTCCCTAAGGAATCCATGCCTTGGAGCCTATCCTTAGCCTCTGGAGATAAAATAAGAAAAAAGTATGTGGAAATTATTTTTTTAGGTGATCTCAGGACAGGCAAGTGAAGATTTAGTTCTAGATTCATGAACTTATGGGGCCATTCATTGGAAGGCACAGAGAAAAAGAAAAACTCCACCAGCCCCTCCTCCTTTTTTTTTGTTTTCCTTCATAGTTCAAGTAAAGCCACAGCTAGCTATATTCTTTCAAGCATGGGCTAGCATTTCATTCGTGGACAGTACAGACATGTTTGAGTTAGTTGTGGTAATCCTACGTCAGAAAGTTTCAAACACGAGACTATGTATAGAAAAGACGCTTGCTATGTATCTTATTGTATGATGACATAAATAAGAAGCTCACACACTTGCCCTTTGGCCAGATTAGTATTTTTGTTTCTTTTTAGTTTTGGCCTCCACGGTATAGTGTGGGTCCTCCAAGTTCGCCATTAAAAATAGTCAGTCTGCTGCTATATATATTGAAGAGAATATGAGGCTCTTCTCATATATATGCATCCGTTCTCTCCCATTCCTTCCATAACCTCTCCTTCAATCGTTCGTAAAACCAATGGCCGTAGTTGCGAGGAACCTCTCTCTCAGGGCAGCTCTAACAACGGTCATTCTCCTCATGTATCTCTTCCATCCAACTAGCTCGAGGATGCTGGAAAGGCTTGCACCAATATCTCCCAAGTGCTCTCCTATCAAGATGAAACACCCATGCACCAATTTCAAGGCTCTATACGTTGATAACCTGGCTGGAGATAACCTGCCTACTAACCCTGGGCATGGCCCCGGTGTTGGCCATGGCAAACCCTGGGCGGCCACCGCTGATGCTCGATGTATTCCTCTCGGATATGTCGAAGCTTTGGCGGTTTGTATCGTATGCTATGATGGAATAAGCTGCATGAGGCGATTGTTATTTAAATATGGTGAGGTCGTTGGATGCTTGGACTAATAGGTGGCTTCCCGTGGCCCATGGATGCTTTGTAGGGGGTTCACTTCTGTAAGGGAAGCTCGTGAGTGTACGTGCTTTTAGTTGAGTATGTGGATTTCCTGTATTGATATATATATATATTATATGCATGAAACCTTTCTTTGTTATATGTCAATGGCTAACTGCAAACATGGCTATGATCTTCCCGGTGTAAAGAGGTTCCATGTACTTCCATAGTTCCATATCTTGGGGATCTTGGGAGAAGATCGAACTAGTGTTTGACATGGGTTACTCTTCCATTATTTCCATGCAATTACCAGCAGTGGAGAAGAAGAAGAAGAAGAAGAAACTTCATTAAAAGAAAAAATGATCACACATTAAATCTTGTTATGTCACAGCATGGATCAGATAAAGCAGTTCAATTGCTGTCAAACAATTTTTGTTACATGTAACTCTTGCTTGATCCATTTTCCATCGTAATTGCAAACATGCTTAAGAACTCTTGGGCCTAGAACAAGGGGAGTTGCTTCGAGAAATCCTTTACTTCTTATCCATTCTAGGGGGAGCAGACGCACCTGCGTGGAGTATAGATGACGGTAACAAGAAATATATTTGGAGAAATGTGAAGAGCAACCGACTGGCCAAAAAAAGTAAGATTATATGTACTGATAAGAGTAAGAAAGGTTATAAGTCCGACTAGGGCAAAGCAAGAGTTGTAGGCAATGCGACATCAGTTCGCATACAACAAAGAATCGATAAAAGCCAACGACGGAGATTACAAGTTATTGATACCTATCTAATTTCGCTTCTTCTTGGAGCGATTTGTGGTACCAATCTCATGGTGATGCAGACCAGAAGAGACTGCATACTAAAGTGAAAGAAGAAGCAGAAGGAGAAGAGTAAGCGTGTGCATGTGTGCGTGAGAGAGAGAGAGAGGTGGAGAATGTCAAGAAACCACTCTTGCAAAATATGATCCATTGAAATTCTAGTGTACCTTAAACTAACTCTACATTGCCTTATACAACAGACCGCTGACAAAATTTAACAAAAACATCTAAATCCTGATTTCAGAACTTCATTAAAATATAAGGAATAATCAATGTAGAATACACATGAGAATGTCAAAATGATTGAGACCTTATTGCATTGATGAAATTGAGGAAAATGGGTCTCATAAAATGGCAACCTCCACTTCAATGCACCCATATCCACCCGAAGACATGAAACTTGGCATCAAAAATTTGTGAATGGACTCTATCAATTGGCAGATCATCAGGGCCTAAATGCCGATGCCGGAAAGGATTGTATGTGAAATTCTGATGAGGTCGATTAAAAGTAGTCTCTATTTTAATAAACAACCATAAAATTACGAATCATATTCTTTTTGCACCAATGCACCTTTCTCCTTCAGGTCTGCATACAATTAAGACAAGTAGCTGGAGCAAGGGTCCTGCCTGTCAAGCATTCAAAACAAGTTTACTCCAACTTCCCATCTTTATTCTTTGGCCCTTGGTCTACCAAGTGGGTTTCATTGCTGTCAGAATATATAGCTTTTATTTCTAGTTTGTTCCAACATGTATTGGGTGCCTGACATTTATTTCCCCTTTTGGGACATGGCATATGATTCGTGGACATGGTTTTTTGGGCAATTAATTGCATTTTATATATAGGTAGGTGCTTTGGATAAAGTTATAAATAATTAAATTCCACCCACAGCTTACCCTGTCAATAAAATAGATTGTTTGTTTTAGTGTCTGTTTTTTTTCAGACCATGATGATTAGAGCTCAACTGTCAGCCTCTCCCATTTTAACAGATCATATGCCCACCTCTTCTTTCCTAAAGTGTCAGATGCAGCAAATCTTTTCCTGCATTGGTCTAATTACTCATATCAGGAAATTAATAGTAATCTCTGCCAATATCTTCAAACCGAAGCTATAAAATTATTAGCATACTAAGTGATGTCAGATTCTTTCTTTGTGAAGTCAGGTTCAATGTTCTATGAGCATGAAAATTTTCTATATTTTGAGCCTAAGAAGATATAGTTTACTGTATCTATTGATCGGCGGCAATGATCGAATAGATTTCTACTTGTGATACGTTGTAACCGAAGTTCTTTTGTTGGAAAAGGCAGGAAGAAGAAAAATCTATCAAATTGTGAAGATTTCGTCTACAAGCCCATATTTTAGTTTTCGGCATCTCCAATTCTGCAGGGCAAATAGATTTCATTGTTATGTGAAAAAGGAACGTTCTCATGAGAGATTACATTTGCGAATTTAGTCTCATGATAGCCCATAGTTTTACTATTAATCAGCAGATCATGTTGTCAAGGAATTTACAATCCACATAAGCCGGTAAACGAAATATATAGCCCTCCGAATTCGAGGGCTCGACATGGCTAACAGGCCAGGGATCAAGAATAGGATGGCCTTGGGAGATGCATGAAACATTTTCAAACAGACCTAGAGCACATATTTGAAACTAACCTCTGAAACAGAAACAGAGAAATTAGGACTCAATAGCAACAAAACGAGGATTCTAATTACAGTAAACAGATGACAGGTTATAAGTAATTTCCCCCAACAAAATGAAGAACAATATGTCAGAATTACCGCATTAGTACATAAAACAAAGCATCTCATCGATTTTCAAATTTGAGTTCGGCAGTCCCGAAAAAAAAGGGAGAGAAACCAGATACCGGCAGTGATGTAGATGCCGGAAACAAAAACATATGATGAGCTGCATCTAAGACTAATATTACTACTTCTGTCATATGATCAAGCACCATCAACTACTTAAAAGTTCCAGGAGTTCGCCTTTCTTCATCTTCGAATACCCCTTGATGCCTCGAGACTTTGCAAGGCCCCTCAGCTCTGGCAGTTTCAAGGAGCCCCAAGTCAAGACTCTCCTCTATTGCAGATGATTTGCTAGTCTCTTCGGACGTTTTCCATCAGTATCAGAAGTGTCAGATTGATCACCTAAATATACTTCATCGGGTCCATCCAATGCTATGGACTCCAGATCAGGAGTCGGCTGTGGCTCATTGTTTCCTGTCTTCTTCTCTTTCTCTTGGGATTTCACGGACGAAGTGAAGCTGACATCCTCCTCAGCTGAAAACACCAGACTGGAACTTTACTCTAGGGACAGGAGATTTGCGTTTGAAATTTGATGCCGGCCTAGTGAAAGGAACTGGGTCGGCTCATGAACATCCTCAGAAGTGATACCTATTACGGGCCAAAAAAATTTGAATTTTGCTCATCCCAACGGATTGCTTCTCTCTGGCTGCTCAAGATTAAAATCTTCTTCTTTACGATTCTTCTTCTTCTTCTGGTCAACTGAATGCTTCCTTAATAACTTTAGAAGGGAATCGACAGTTCCCCTCTCTGCCTGCCCTTGTTGTGCAGCTTCAATCTTCTTCTCTCCTTGATAGCTGTCCGCTTCGTAGTTGGATCTGGACTTTTCTGAACAGCTCAACAATCTCCTTCTCCCTTCGTCCCTGGAGTGGCAGTGCCTGATACCTGGGATTGCTGGCTAGAGAAAAGCAGTGGCCCATTTTCAGAAGACGAAAGGATTTGCTTCTTCAATGTTCTCAGAGTTTTCTTGATCTTGGAATTGCTTGATCTTGCCCCTGGAAGACCCCTTTCTGTCGTCTTGAAAAATCTGGGGTTCCTCCTTTGGTTATTAGAATTAGCATTATAGACAAAGAACACCCTTCTCTGAACCATAAACAAGGGAGCGTCTTCAGTACGACATTAGTGCCTCGATAGAGTATGGGATCTCCGTAAGAAAAATATGATGGAAAACAAGTTCTTCCTGACATCCTTGGGCATGGAAGGCATTTCCCATCGGAGACTAGATAACCTGCATGAGAAGTAGTGCTCTGTTTACTCATTATAGTGCATATATTATTTGTTAGCCATGTTGTCTCGAGGAATAAAATATGTGAATCTACGATCCCATGAGACCAAGTTACAAACAGATGGGCGTGTTCACAGTGGTCATTAGAAGGAAAAAAAAAAACTCCACCTAGTATTTAGATGCAGAAAAGTCATACCTTGTCTAGGAGAAATTGGAGGCTTAGTAGCCTATTTATGGAGGCATGAAGATTTGCTAAACCTATGGACGGATTTAGGCTCTCACAGGATTCACCTTGCAGCTAAGGCTGGAGACTAACATGAATTTCAAGCTGCTAGGATGGGGTCATAATATATCTCAGGTTGCAACGGTAAAAGACATTATAGAATGGTTCACTGTGGTCTACATACAAGATTCAGAATGTGCAATACATAGAAGTACATTGTTCATTGGAGCATTTCCACTTGAGGCTTCCTCGAGAGTGTCATTAATGACTCCTTGGGGTCATAGCTAGAATAATAAAAAGGAACATAAGATGGGTATCGGCAACAATAATGGAATTTGGGACAATTTCACAGTTCAAAAGTTGAGGTAAGAGCCCAATAAAGCTTCATAGGGTGCTGACTTAATGAGACACAAGTTCATTGTCAGGATAGACTTCTCACATGGTAAGTATTCTTGATGAAGGTAATGACCTATTAGTACTTCTGTGCATCAGAATGCTATGACCAGAAGGCAAATTTACCTATTGTAGCATATGAAATATTTCTATATGGAAGCTAGTGCAGCATCAGACTACTTGCAAACAGTGACCCATCAATTGCACAGTTGGGGCAATCAGTCTTTCAGGAGTTGCATGGTCTGGTACCCTTGGACAACTATAAACATGGTAAGGTTACCTCCAATAATATTATTATATCATACTATATTTATATAATTATTATACTACTATATATAATATAGTTATATGTCATATTATTATGATATAACACAATTTCATATAATAACATGCAATATAATAATGTGATATAATATAATGATAAAATACAATATAAAATAATACAATATATAATATAATACATAATACTATAACATATTATATTATAGTAATATAATTCATATTATAATATAATATAATATCAATCCATATAATTATTACTTGACAATAACTATAAATATTATATTATATTTATATCTTCATATTATAACTATGATATTATAGTTATATATATGTTACTATATTACTCTATGATATTATGATAATTAATTAGTTTATCATATAAGAACTATTACAATAAGAACTATAATAATATGCACGATAAATTTTATCATTATAATCATAGTTAATTATTACTATTATATGCTTATTGGAGAGAAAAGGAGGTGATGTAAAACTTTAACGTTGCAACAACAACATGCAACTTGAGATGCGGCCATTTTTTGGCTGCATCTTAGGATGCAGGGAAAGAGCCTTAGGGTGCAACTCAGTTTCCTAAATCTAGTCTATCTATAGGCAATCAAACACCCATCTTCCACCTACAAGTGGGATGCAACATCTAGAACCTAGATGCAGGCAACCAAACAGCCCCTGAAACAAAAGAGATGGCTCATACTGAGCTGGGGGTGTGTATGAAATTCACATCCATATACCTTTTGAACAAATTAATGGTTCTATGGTTAAGTTTAGAGTGTTTGTGTTTACTATCCATGTAAATATGCATATGAAATGAACTAAATCAGAAATATGATACAGAAATGGCATATGTACAAATAAAAGTTATAATTGGACCAAGTTGGAGTGGTAGTGATGTGGATGGTATGATCAAGTGCAACAAAGTGAAAAACAGTAGTAAGGCAAGAAAATCAAATTTATGAAGGGTTGCACATAGGAGAAACCTAAAAAAATAATATCTTATTTATAAGAACAACAAGGAAAACAACAATAAATGAATGAATAAATAAAATTAATTTCTTGGAGACAGCTCCATGAAACCCTTTGCCATCAATTAACATTATTCATGCTTGATTGGTTCCCACAAATCAAAGGATAGTGTAAGCATAAATAATAACAAGAAAAACTTGGGAACTATATAAAACAAACTATATAACTAAAACAGTCAACTATAAAATAGATGAAAATCAAAACAAAAGTTGATTAGTTCAATTTCTGATTAAAAAAAAACATTTTTTATCACTTGGTGGGTTGACAACATTTTTAAAAGCTCATCATGAATGTCTGATGTACCACCCCACCTTATTTCCATCCCCTCCCAATTACCAACAATATGGATATTCTATGCAAAAACAATTTTTTTGACAAATATGGTGAAATGTCATGTCAACTACCTCAAGCGTATTAATGACTTTGTTTTCTTTTCCTTTTTTTCCCCTTTGGGTTGTGGGGGCATGGTGATAAGAGTTCTCATAGTTGGCAATGCACAAAACAACAATGTACACCACTCATGAGGCTTTGATTTGACAAGAGCATCAAAGATTTAAGCAAAAGCACATCAGATGGGAGGATGGCCAATTTCAGTGATAATTTCTAGGAGCATCCAAAGAAGCATGAAAAAAAGTTAAACATTGGAAAGAGAAAATAAATTCAAATATACTTAGTTATTATAAAAATAAAACAATACAAGTTAAAATAAAAACCTACTCTCTCCAACCAAACTTGAGAACTAGCAAATTATCTACCTAGTTTAGTCTTCACCATGGAAGACTCCCAAACTAAGGGCATAAAAGGTCTTTTCACTCCTTAGATGGTTAGAAAGAGGTGAAAGGGGCTAGGGGCCATAAGTGGTGGTGCTGTTGTGGAGAAATAAGCAAATACTAAAAACCTATCCTTAACCTCTTAACAAAGCATTAGAATATGAGTCTTCACAAAAATAAATAAATAAATAAATAATCAAACTATTTATTAACTTCATGACTGCTAATTTGATAGATCTGGTGTGTATGGATATACTTAAAACTTGCGTGGTGCTTGTGACTCAGATATCCTTGTTCATGAATTAAGTACTATAAGAGCTCTTAATTTGCAAGACATACCATAAATTACTTTGGATGGAAGACCTCCCCAAAGAGTGATTGTAACAGAATGCAAAAGGTTCGCCCAGAAAATACAGAAATCAGTAACTTTTTGTTTTAATGACAAAGATTTTAAATTGCCAATGTTATATAATTGAATTGTCTCCAGCATGATTTATCTCAACATGCAGTTAAATGTGCATTTTTACTATCTATGTATTTGTATATGTTATCTAATGGCTGGCCAGCACAAAATTACATGAGACTACAAAGCTAATTTTGGTTGGCAAGGCTAAGAGTGCAAGGTCACAGTATTTTACCATAGACACTCAAGCTGCGATGTCCTAGATGTGAAACAATGGTTGTAGAACATGATGTCAGGGATGACGTTTTAAATAGATTTTAGTACCATGACTTCTCTAAAGATCAAATATTAAAAATTTGCTCATGCATACATGTTTTCTTGATCCTAGTCACTAAAAAATTCCGACCTAATAAAAATCATTATGAAGAATTTCAGTGACAATAATTTGATCCTCAAGGTGAAGATTTTTTGAGGATGAGACAAATCTTTGGAAGGACAGGAATTTCAATTCACCAGAACATAAATAGGTTGTAGAATGTATGATAATATCAGAAACTTGAAGGCATACTTATATGCCAATCAATCATTTCAAAAAAAATCAAGAAATATTGGAAGCTAATGTATGGAATTAGTTGCATGGAGGCATTTATTACATTTTTCTTTTAAATGGAATGCTTCACCACCACACAAACAATATATCTAATCTTCATTAGTTTCATATTAGATATTAATTAGATACACTTGAAGCGAATCACTTAGGATTTATGCACTATCATTGTCAGCTTGCTGATCTTGAAAGATATGTCCATGCTAGGTCAAATATACACCAGACCAGTCCTAGTCCATGTTGACTCATAAACATTCATATACTAAGTAGAAATTTAATCTCTTCAAAATTAAAAGAATAAACCAGTATCTTACGACCAACAGAGAACTCATGACAATGGGTGCCAATACTAAGACCTAGCAGCAACAGTGCTGATAAAAGGTCCACCTAAAGCTCTAGTTGCCTCATTGAAAGTCAAAGGTCGATAACAATTCAATTAGTTATAACTATAATACAAGGTCTAATCTTATGCACGAAGAACCCACTTAGTAGTCATTCTCTTTTCTTGTCCCCCCTCAACATTGGTAGATTTCTTTTTTCCCTCCTTTATTTCCTCCCATTAGATTGGACAAGTCCCCAGTTGGCTGTCTTTCTACAAGGCACACAAAGTTAGAAGTCCTATTTTGATGGTACCCACAACATCATCACTGGCTATATCGCTATCAGTTAACAAGATTGTTGCAGCACTACTACCCCACACCAACTCAGATGTTGGGTAGCAGCAAATGTAAAAGACAATGACAGATCAACTGTTTGACAAAATGTCTTACAAGTCAAACCCACATTAGATAACAAGTGTTATTACGAATACAGCACACCAGCTGTTTGGTGAAATGCTTTGCTAGACATAAACAATGATAATCAAAGGAACTCAGAAGAGATTGTAGTACTTAACGATGCAAGTTGGTATAATATATGATATTTGGCTTATTTGAGGAAGGAACCATCATCGGATTTATTTGAATATTATGGTTATTCTATCTACATATCGGTTACCAAACTGTTAAAAAGGGGAAGGATTTTAGGCAGCATCCAGTGGGCATAAAGTAGGACTAAGGCTTGAATCCTTATGCCTGGAGAACAGCCTTTTATAAACAGGCAAAACCAAGGAATGGTTATGCTGCTTGCTTCTAACAAGTACAACCATTGCATTGTGGAGTTGTCATAAGCTATGCCTTGCCTATTTTTAACTTTTACATGTTATTCTGAAAAAAATTAACCAAACAAAAATTTGAATAAGTTGTAATATGACCATTCCCATAGGCATGACTTTTTCTACTACTATTTTTCTTATGCCTGTAATAAAGCATCCCCTAGATTCTAATAGATATTATCGATATGGTGCTCATTGAATACCTCAAAAAAGAGAAAATTTCTAAGTCTTTCACTAGAAGAGGTTAAGGGTAGAGGATATGGTGACTGGTGGAGGAGAGATAGTGTGAAGGGAGTTAAGGGCAATGAGAGGAAGGGTTGGGTTGAGGAGATGAGAGCAAAAGTGCAAGTCGAGGCGTGAAGAGCAAAAGACTCATTGTTAACCATTCCTACTTATCATGCCAATGCTCACCAAGGAGAATTATCGCTGCTACCCACCATGAGAGGAAATGAAAAGTAACACCAAAGTTACTCCCTAACAAGGAAAGGGAGACGGATTCGCTTGTAAACCTAGATGGAATAGATATATTATAAGACTAATGCTATGTTGCAGTTGCACCATTATATTCACTATCAAGTCCTTCATATAACATGGCAGCAGTGGACTAGTGCAATTCACAAGAGACTGGTGTCATTCACATTGTTGCATCTTCCATTAGGCGCGATAGCAATCCCATGTCAGATGGGAACAGAGCAGTGAATATAGTGGGGCAATAAGGTTACAAGTAACTGCATGCAAACCTTCCATCACTTGAATTCTGAATGCGAAACCCTCACTAGTGGAGTTTTTCATGTCATCATTTGAAGCAACAAATATTTTACATCATCTGGTTAAGCATTCACCTTAAACATCAAGGGTACAAAATATCTTAAATTTAGTGAGTGAATTAGCATATGAGAAAATAATGTTCATTGATTTGACCACAACTGACATTGAATGAAAACCAAATTTCCAATGTAATCTCCATAGCAGTGCCCTAAATAGGATAGTTGAAAGTCTCATCTAAAACTTGGCAATGAAAGATTATCGGATGGTGGTCGAGATCATCTCAAGGAAGAGAGGGTGATAACAATAACGACAACAACCTTAAGAATGATGTAGAAACAAAAATTAACTATGATAGCAAAGTTGATTGGCATGTTGGCTAGGCACGATCAGGTTGGTATATTGGGTTTGATATTGATATTGATATTGTCTAGACCAAGTGAAAAAAAAATGAAATTGGATGACAGACATGTATAATGAAGATTGTGGCATGAAAAATGAAAGGAGAACCTTGAACAAATTGTTTATGTTGAAGTTTAATCCTAAACTTTATCTCAGTCAACAGACAAATGAATTACTGGCCTAGATAAATCATTCAATCTATGCAACAAATTTTCATGTTTAATCTGTTAAATCAAAGAACTCAACCTCAATTCGAAACTTTGAAAAACCAATGGACCTCCTCAGCCCAAGTGTCATATGATGAGGCCATCATCCTCAACTTCTCTTATTTGTTTCATAAGGTTGCAAAGCAAACTCAATATGCAGGTACTCAAGTTAATATATGGTGCTTAAGCAGTATCCAGCCGCTTAAGTGGGAGCCTGTGCAATTCCGATTGAACAAAAAATTAAAGATAGATAAATTTATAATAATAGTTAAAAGAAGTGAAATTCGAAACAACTCAATAAAAATTCATGGAAGGAAAAGAAAAAGAAAAATTATAAAAGAGGAAGGTTGCAAGATATTCAGGCTTGGGCTTAAACAAGTCACTTAGGCAACCACCACGCAAGCTGACTACATAGAAAGACAGCCTTGATCCTAGGTGATCAAGAGGCTGTATATGCATATGGGGATAGTGTTGCTTCATCCTTCTCTCTCTTTCCTAATCTTGTCATTTTCTTTGCCATTTAATCTTGCGATCATAAACTTCAAGGAGGAAAAGGTCAACCTCTTCTCTCAAATAAACATCATGTCCTAACAACAAGAAGCAATCTATGTTAGCCCTAAACTGAGGTTGCAGTAACCAGCTTCAAAGTGTTGAAACAAATAATCACAAAATAGGACAACCAATTTCCTTGAGGTAATTATTCATCTTCACTCATTAGTTGAAATATAATCTGCAGTTAAAACAATTTGCAAAAGATAGTCATTCTATTTGTCAAGCTACACTTTCATTATATATCCACCCATCAACCATTTTCCCTTTATCCAAGCCATGCCACTACTATTCCATCAACCAACATGTCGACCAACTTCATTGTCATCACTATCATTTTCACCATCAATCTCCAAGTTGCCACTGTAGCTGCTATCAGCCCTCCTCTCTTCCTTTATAATGACCAACACTTCCATCAGATTCTTATATAACCAACTTTTATGTCAAGATTTTCAATTTCATGTTCAGATAACTGTGATGGAGACTATAGCTTCGAAATGTGGCATCTACTGTGACCAAAATCAGGGACATTGCTTGTCAACATGTTAATCCACTTGCTAATTTAAGATATTCCAGATATTTGATATTCAACATCAGTGCCTAACCAAATGGTGGCAACTGTTCGTTGCTTCAAGCAAAGACAAGGAAAGGCAACATGTACACATGCATGTACGCATGCATGTAAATACACAAACACCACATAAACATATATGCACACAAACAAACAAATATACATGAGCCAACATGGACTGATTTGATAACCTTTTAGATAGCACTAATATAACCTTTGAAGAATGATGAGCCAATAGAGTATAGATATCCTAATTTGATGTCCTTTCAGATATTTCTTATTGCAAAATATGCAATCAATGAAGATTATCTACAATGTTGGTGTAATGGTGAAGGAACTCAATTAAAAATAGGATCGATTGTTTTATACAACCCACTGCACATATTAACTCCCAATTAACCTTGATCCATCAAATTTATTTATCAATATTTACATATGCCTTCAATTCTCAAAAATCATGCATTCTGTTAACTGGTCCTTCATTGTCTCATTGAAACATGATCATGATCTCAATGAGTTGGAACTATAACATAAATGGACTGGTAGAATTGAAGGAGATCATGTGCTAATTGGAAAACAAGGTCCAATCTTAGGTTTGGTGAACCCATCCCATACCTGTACAGCTTTCCCCACCTCCTATCCTGCCACGAGTTCTTCTTCTTCCTTCAGGGCATCCAATTTTTTTGGTCCAAATTCTCCCCTTGATGCATCCTTGACATTGACCACTTGCCGTATCTCTATTATTGTTAACAAGATTGCCACAGTACCATTCCGCCACCAACTCAGGTCTTGGGTAGTGGCGAACGCAAAACAATGGCAGAACAACTATTTGCTAAAATGTCTTAGAAGCAACGACGACTTCCAATAATGAGTTATTACAAAAAAACAGCAGACCAACGTTTGGTGAATGCTTCACAAGTCATAAAAACTTCTTATAACAATGGAGTATGAAATGATAATCTGGTTAATTCGGAGGAAGGAGCTGTCATTCAACTCATCCGAACATAGCATGGTTGATTTGATTTACTTGCGAAGAAACTCTAAGTCCCTATTCTACGTATTGAAAACCCAACTAAAAAGATTTGGGAATACAACAATCTACAAATGTTACCTATACGTTGCATACTGATTAATACTGTCAGGAAGAGCAAATTCTGGAGAGGGGTGAGGGTTGAGGGGCGTGGGAGGAGAGAGATAGAGACTCACCTCCGAGCATTCCCGTCCCTTTTGCCGACGCTCACTGGCGCCGCCGTCGCCGCCGTGCCGCTGCACCGCCGTGGGAGAGAGCGAAGAACGCTAGGGCTTAGTTCTTCTAACAGGGAACGGGAGATGAGTTCGTTTGTCGATTTCAAACGGGGAGAGAATAAAGATATAAAATAGAGAATTTTTTAGGAAACCCCTTATCCCATTCTTTATCTCACTAAGCCATTTATTAGTACAGCAGTAACCAGAAACATACATATACATATACGTATACATATACATATACATATACATATACATACATACATATTTACATACATATACATATAAAGGATGTAAAAAGACTATTGATATTTCTATTTATTGATACATACATGCATACTTATCGTATTCTTTATCTCACTAAGCCATTTATAAGTACAACAGTAACCAGAAACATCTATATACATACATACATACATAAACATACATATACATATACATACATACACACACGTACATACATACATATAGAGGATGTAGATTTTTTCAAAAAGGTCTAGCTACTAGAGAATGCAAAGAATCATGCAAGTAAGAGATAGAGATGCAGGAATAAATAAAGAGTATATAAATTATACATCTATTTAATTTTTTAATTATATTTACGGATTGGAGATATGGATGAGAGATTAGAATTTTTAAGAAAATATAACTAATGTACATAAGATAAACCATATTAATGAGAGATAAAGCAACAGCAATTAAAAAAGCACATACAGAATATATATCTAACTTCTTATCTATATTCTTTTTACAATTATTGATGAAGAGAGAGACTAAAAATATTGCCATAAGAGAACTTAACAAATGAAATCTAATATGAAATATATCTTTTTTACTTAATAATATAGTATAGATAATATCTTGTATAAAAATTGTAAAATTAAGTTTTTCTTACCAACACGCAATAATGGTTATTAAATTTAGCAGCCATCATCGTAGTCATAGAAATAAATTTTAGAAGCTTTCACTTCCAAT